>NC_044996.1:19200431-19267172 GCF_008728515.1 Papio anubis
CAAACCCAGGCTGACTGTATGTTTAGATATCAATAAATTAATGACTTTCAGAAGAAAAGTTAAGTGAATACTCGTGTAAATTATGTGTTAGAATTAGCCTAAGGAAACTTCCTGAACCCAGAAGTCACATGGACAAGATGGACATATTTATAGCATGTAAAAATCAAACAGATGGAGGAGGAAGGGAGCAAGATGGAGAAATGGAACTGTCCAGTGATCATCCTCCTGCAGAAAATCAATGTGAAAAACTATCCTTGTATGAAAATACCGTCACTTGAGAGAAGGAAACCAGGTGAGAGGCCATGGTACCCGGTTATAGCATGAAAATAAGAAAAGATGCATTGAAGACGGTAGTAAAGACAGTTTTACATTGCCCATATCACCCCCTCCCCAACCTTCAACAGCACAGCATGGAGACAGATACCATCCACCTGGAGGACAGAGAGAGTGGCAAGCATAGGACATTGCCTGAGAACCCAGTATCAGGCCTTCCACACTATACGCCACCACTTGACAAATGCCCATGGCATGTAGCCCCAGATGCGGAGATGGTACTTGTGGAACCAAGTCTCTAGACCCACCCTGGCACCAGACAGGAAGCCGCAGCCACATCAAAACAAACTCAATACCTGGCCCACATCTCTGCCAGTGATTCTACTGGTCTTATGCTCAGAATATTCTACAGCAACAGGGAGTCCTCTGAATGGAGCCTTGGATTCCAGACTCTCAAGGCACCAGCCTCAATAGCTAAGGGAGTGCATGCCATTGTAGCATCTGTCGCTGTGTCCCGGGGATTGGGAAGCCCCCAAGTGCTTCAATAGCTGCAGTGTTCACAAACATAAGGACCAAAAGAGACCTATATAGAGTTTCCGGACAGGCTTACTGCTAAAGGATGTCCCCTAAAAGCTAGACTGCAAAGACTGAAATGAATACCTACTTCTTCAACACACAGATATAAACACATGACCACAAAGATCAAGAACAATAAGGAAAACATGACATCACCAAACTGACAAAACAAGGTGCCAGTGATTGAACCTAGAGAGATAGGAATGCATGAGCTGTTTAACAAATAATTCAAAATATCTATTTTCTACATGCTATGTGAACCTTGAAAATAATTACAGAGAAATGATTCAGAATTTATCAGAGTAATTTGAAAGAAAGATTGAAAGAATTTTAAAAAAATAAACAAATCAAAAAGTCGAAAAATACAATGAAAGAAGTACACAATAGAGAGCATCCACAGGAAAATTGATCGAGCAGAATAAAGAATCTGTAAACTTGGAGACAGCTTCATTAAAAATATACAGTCACAGGAGACAAAATTAAAAGGAAGGACACGGAATGAAAAAAAACTTACTGAATTTCTGGGACAATTATCAGCAGAGCAATAGTATGAGTCATTCATATTCTAGAGGGAGGAATGAAAAAGAGGTAGAAAGGTTATTTAAAAAATAATAATGGGGAGCCATCCAAACCCAGAGAAAGTTACAAACATCTAGGTACTGGATGACCAAAGTTCTGCATTCAGATACAATCCAAATAAGATTACCTCATGACATATTAAAATCAAACTCTCAAAGATGAAAAATAAAGAAAAAATCCTGAGAGCAGCAAGAGGAAAGAAGCCAATCACATATTCCAATATGCCTACCAGAAGACTTCTCAGCAGAAGCATAACAGGCTAGGAGAGAGTGTGATGATATATTCAAGGAGAGCAAGGAAAAAATGTCTAACCAAGAATAATGTACCAAGGAGTAAAGCGGAGATAAAGACTTTTACAGAGAAATCACAGCTGAGGAACTTCCTCACCACCACAACTGTCTTATAAGAAATCCTATGGAGAGTTCTTCCAACTGACGTAAGGGATGCTAATGAGTAATGCAAAAATATCTGAAGGTATAAAACTCACTATTAAAAGTAACCACACACATTCACAATATTCTATTAAGGTAACGGTGGTGTCCAGATCACGTATATCTCCCATGTAATGGTTAAAAATGGAACTAGTAAAAATAAAATACGTACAATAATCCATTAAGGGATATAAAATATAAAAAGTTGTAAAGTGTAAAATAGAGAACTCAAAATCTGGGCATGGAGTTAAATGGTAGAGTGTTGGTATTTTGTGATCAAAGTTATATTATCAATAAATAAACTGTTGTGATTATGTTTTTGTATGCCCCATGCTAACCACAAAGAAAAAATCAAGTAATAGACACATTTTAAAATATCTAGGAAACAAAACATACTAATGGAGAAAAATCTCTTATCCATCAAGAAAGACAGTAAAAGAGAAAGAAAGGAAGAAATTACCAACAAAATAAGTAGAAAAAAATCTAAATGACAACAGTAAATCTTTACCTATCAATAATTAACTTGATAGAAATGGATGACATTCTTTAACTAAAATACACAGAGTAGCTGAATGGATTTAAACAACAACAACAACCAACCTAGGAGAGAACCACTTCTCCTTAAAGGACATTCGTAAACTGCAAGTGAAGACATGAAAAAAAGACATTCTTCCATGTAAAGGGAAACCAAAATAGAGCAGGAGCAGCTAACCTAATTTCAAATAAAATAGGCTTTAAATCACAAACTGTAAAAAGAGACCAAGAAGATCATTATATAATGGTGAAGGGGTCAATTCATCAAGAGGATATAATGATTTCCAAAAATATGCATCCAACATAGCAGCACCTAAATATATGAAGCAAATATTAAGGTCCAAATGCTGAGATAGAGTGCAATGCAATAATAGTAGGGGACTTCAACACCCAGCTTGCAGCAATGAACAGATTGTACCGATAGAACATTGACCCCCAAAAAGTCGGATTTATCTGCACTCCAGACCAAACGGACCTAACAGTCATTTACAGAACATTCCATCCAAATACTCCAAAACACATATTCTTCCAACTGCATGTGGAACATTCTGGAGGACAGATTATGAGTCAGGCCATAAAACAGGTCTTAGCAAATTAAAGGAGTTTGAAACAATATCAAATCACTTCTCTAACCGCAATAGTAAAATACTAGAAATGAATAAAAGTAGGAACTTTGGAAACTTTAGAAGTGAATGGAAATTAAATAACATGTCCTAAATAACGAATGGGTCAATGAAGAAATTAAAAGCAAAGTGTAAACGTTTCTTGGGATAAAGCAAAATGAAGGCACAACATATGAAAACCCATGAAATACAGCAAAAGCAAATCTAAAAGTGAAGTTTACATCAATAACGCCTACCTCAAAAGAAAAGATATATCTTCAATAAACAACCTCACACTGCACCTTGAGGAACTAGAAAAAAATGCAATCCGAAAGTAGGAGGACAGAAATCATAAAGGACAGAGCAGAAATAAATCAAATAGATATGAGAAGAACAATACAAATATCAATGAAACAATCAGTTGGTTTCTTGAAGAGGTAAACCAAATCAACATAACTTTAGACAGACTAAGGAAAAAAGTAAGAAGATTCAAATAAATAAAAGCAAAGATGAAAAAGGAGACAGCAAAACTGACATCACCAAAATAAAACGCATCATAAGGACTATTATGAACAATCATCTGTCTACAGTAGGACAAGCCAGAAGAAATGGATATATTCCTGGACACATGCAACCTACCAAGAAGTAATGGTGAAGAAATGGAAATTCTGAACAGACCATTAACAAGTAAGGAAAGTGAGTCCGTAATAAAAAATCCCCCATCAATGAAGAGTCTAAGACAGAATGGTTTCCCTTCCTAATACTACCAAAATTTATATATAAAAAAGAAGTAATAGCTATACTTTTAATACCATTCCAAAAAAAAAAAAAAAACCGACAAGAAAGGAACACTTCCAAATGCATTTTATCACACCCGCATTACCCTGGTAGAAAACCCAGACAAGGAAACACAAAGAAGAGAAAAGCAAAGAAAACCACATGCCAAAATTCCTGACGAACACAGTTGCAAAAATCGTTAAGAAGGTGTTAGCAAACCAAATTACACAGCTCATTAAAAACACCATTCATCATGTTCTAGAGGGATTCATCCCTGGGATACAAGAAAGTTTCAACATACACAAATCAATAAATGTGCTATATCACATGAACAGAATGAAACACAAAAGCCATAGGATCATTCCAATTTAAGCAGGAAAAGCATTTAACCGAATTCCACATCCCTTCATGATAAAAACTCCACAAGTTAGATATAGGAGGAGTGCACCTCAATACAGTAAAGGTCATATATGATAAAACCACTTGTAACATCATTTTCTGAATGGGGAAATGTTGCAGGCTTTTCCTCTAAGACCTAAAACAGACAGAAATGCCCACTTTTGCCCTTTCTATCGCACATAGTTCTGGAAGTACTAGTCAGAGAAATTAGGCAAGAAGAAACAAAAGGCATCTAAATTTAAAAGGAAGAATTTAGATTGGCCCTGTTTGCAGATGGGAAGCTCTTACATATAAATAACCCTGAAGACACCACCAAAAACCTCCAAGGTCTAATAAACATATTCAGGAAAGTGGCACGATACACAACCAACATATAAGAATCAGTAGCATTTCTATACACCAATAGAGAACTATCAGAAAAAGATATCAAGAAACAATCCCATTTAAAACACCTTCAAAAAAATAAAACAGGAATAAATTTCACGAAGGAGGTGAAGGATTGCAATGTCGAAAACTATA
Organism: Papio anubis; assembly: GCF_008728515.1. Lineage (NCBI taxonomy): Eukaryota > Metazoa > Chordata > Mammalia > Primates > Cercopithecidae > Papio > Papio anubis. The sequence goes on from NC_044996.1 coordinate 19,205,122, forward strand.
AACCATTGACGAAGCCTTAGGTTTTGCCTAAGAGTCAGCTTATCTGCTTCTTGTGCTAACAGGGCCGTTGCTGCCAGGGACCTTAGACATGGGGGCCAGCCTTTGCAAACCCCGTCTAGTTGTTTTGAGAGATAGGCCACTGGCCTTGGCCAGGGCCCTACAGTCTGGGTTAAAACTCCAACTGCCTTTTTTTTTTTTTGACACACAGAGTGTAAAAAGTTTTGTCAGGTCAGGTAGCCCCAGGGCTGGGGCCAACCTGAGTTTTTCTTCTAACTCATGAAAAGCTTGTTGCTGTTGGTTGTAATAGATGTAGTTTATCTAATTTATATTTTTATTAACTGTCATCTATCAAAATATTGACTTAAATTCTGTAACTCTTTGATTTCAAGCTTTAAATTGATCTGGTATTCCTTGCGGGGCTCCAGTTGCGTCTAAATAGATGTGAGAATTGAAAGACCTATAAGGGGCTTCTCTCACTTTACGATGTCTTATTTTTTTTTTTCCTCTGGTTGATGAAATGCCAGGGTAAAAGGGATAGCCAAATGGACTAAAGCACAAGTGCCACTCTAATTATTCAGCAGAGTGCCCAGTAAAGGTCCACCACAATACCACCACACATTCACTCGGGGATGAACAAGGGCTGACTGATAAGCTCTTGAAAATTCTAGGCCGGGCGCGGTGGCTCAAGCCTGTAATCCTAGCACTTTGGGAGGCCGAGACGGGCGGATCACGAGGTCAGGAGATCGAGACCATCCTGGCTAACACGGTGAAACCCCGCCTCTACTAAAAAATACAAAAAACTAGCCGGGCGAGGTGGCTGGCGCCTGTAGTCCCAGCTACTCGGGAGGCTGAGGCAGGAGAATAGCGTAAACCCGGGAGGCGGAGCTTGCAGTGAGCTGAGATCCGGCCACTGCACTCCAGTCTGGGCGACAGAGCGAGACTCCGTCTCAAAAAAAAAAAAAAAAAAGAAAATTCTTAAGCTCATCGCATCCCTTCAGGTCTCCAAGGAATGCTAAGTTTCCTCCCTGTTGTGAGAGACATGAAGTGAACTTTAGTGTTGGGAGATGGAGGCTGGAAGGCCCTTGGGGGCTGACCCGCAGGATGCTGGACTTTGGGATATAGCAGAGAGAGCTTGGCATGACTTGTTACTCCAGGCTGTAGAATCCTGGAAAAGAGCTACCATGCAGCCCATGCCTGGTCGACTGGAGGGCCACCTTAGTGGAAGGGGGACAATCTTGGCCTCTGGCCTGCCGTGTGCACAAGTATAATAATTGCTTTTGTTTAACGTGTGGATGGAATATTTGATCCATTCCAACCAGGCATTTGCATCTTGGTATGCTGTTTTAATTGCCAAAGTTTGTTTTAAGTCTTCAACTTCTATGATCCCCTAGTAAAATGAATGTTTCCTTTAGCACTTATTAGTTTTTAGACCAAAGAAAGCTAAACACCATTTTATATTTAATAATGCTTCTTGTATGATTTTTATACCAGATAAGCTAAATTTTACCTTTATATTAGTGTTATTAATGTTAAACTTAATTTTAATAAAACCTTGTAGACATATTCATCTAATTTTTCATGTTTGACCATAAGGTAAGATTTTATAGACTATTTTTAACCTTTTATAATCTTTGTGGAAGAGCAGGTTAGTGCTTTAAGAAAAAACTGTTGCATTCTTACTTTAATGTCCAGTTCACAGGAAACTGGACAATACCTTTTTAACTTTAGCTAATATGTTTACACACAGAATTTTATTTACAATTAATGTTTTAAAACTTGTTTAAACTTTCAAAGCAATAATTTTTTTAACCTTTTAATGTAGGTAAAAATCCACATTCTTATGCCTCTTTATAATCCCTTTACCAAAGGCATATTTTACTTTTCTTATACACCTTGCACATAAACTCTTTCTTCAATAGTACTCAGGAGGCTTTATTACTTTTAAATTATACAACATTTTTTGCATAAATTTTTTAATAACATTTTTGCTTTCACAGTTTTTGCAGACAATTCTTTGACATGTCTCAACTTTCTGACTTATTACAAACTTTTTTCTTTAAACAACCAGTTAATTTATTTCAGGACAAGAATTTACCATATAACACTCTTTTTACATAAATTTCACCTCCCCCCTTTTTTTCTTTTTTTTTTTTTTTTTGAAGATAACCATTTTTTTTTTTTTTTTTAAGCGAAGTTTTTTTATGTCTGTGGACTAGACTGTCTAAGGTCACAAGATTAGAAGTTACTATAATACATGTTACACTGCTAACTTTTAGCAAACTTTACTTTTGTTGAAAACCTTGTAAGTTTGGGATTTCAATTATCCTTTGCTGTTAATAAGACCTTGTTTAGTCTAAATTAACTTAGAATTGGTATAGATGGCCCACACCCCCGCCTTTGTTTTTCAGATACTTCTGAACTGGTGAGGTGTGCTTACAATGAGGTTTCTTTTAAGTTACTTTTTAATTTTTTTTTCTGTTAGCAAAGCAGCTTACAGACTGAATGCATCTGGGCCATCCGCGGGTTACTGGGTTAAGAATTTTTGACAGAAAGGCCTCAGTACTTTCGGGATACGCCCTTGTTTACACTGACAACAAAGTGGTAATAGAGTGTTACAGGGTTACGGAGGCTATCTTTAATTATCAATTGTAGCGGTTTTAAATTTACCTTGGCTTTTAAAGGAATAGGGTATACTGTTTTTTTCTTAACTGCTTGTATATTTCTCTCTTTCTCTTTTTCTTGACTCCTTCTTTGTCTCTCTGTCTCTTCCTCTCTGTCTTTTCCTCTCTCTCTTTGGCTCTTTTTCTCTCTGTCTCTTTCCTCTCTTTTTTTTTCTGCTGGTCTTTCCTTTCCTCTGCCAGCCGCTTATGCTGCTGTTCTCTTAACTACCGTGGGGGAATGGGGTCTAAAACCAGCTGTAACTCTCTATGTACTGAAACTGGTCTGCCTACCCTGGCTTACAGGTTACCTTGTGCCATACGTTTGAAACAAGGGACCTGTCCAGGCTTCCTTCTGATGGCCAACCTACCTCTAATGCTGGCCTGTCTATTTCACACAAAGTTCTAAGTTTTCCTGGTGTCATAGTAACACCGTAATCTCCCTTAAATCCTTTCTTGAAATTTTTCAACATAGTTCCTAGTGGGGTGGGCTTACTTTGTGCCTGACCCATGTCTCCTCGAAACAAAACACCACACTCACACCACATGCACACTACAAAACAAAGAACGGGTAAAAGGGCACACACACACTTTTATCGTTTACGCCAAACCAGAATCAAAACCAAAATCAGAGTATCAAGAAATCCAAGCCAGGTCAAAACCAAAACCAAAGTATCAAGCAATCCAAGTCAAGTCAAAAACAAAAACCAAAGTGCTGGTATAGGCACGTCGTGGGTGATCAGGCCAGCTTCCACTCAAATGGAGTAGGCAAGTTCCCAAGACCAGTCCTGTCAAGCAATTCAAACTAAGTCAAAACCAAAACCAAAGTGCCAATAAAGGCATGGCGTGGGTGATCAGGCCCCGCTTCCACTCAAATGGAGTGGGCAAATTCCAAAGATTAGTCTTACCAAGTTTTAGATGTCTGGACTCCAAGTGCCAGTTCCTTCCCAGTGTTCAGCCACTGCGTTGATCCTCCATGGGGGCCTGCCACACACTGCTCTGGCGAGGCATCCCACTGGGGCAAATGCCTACCCGGAGTGCTCTCAGGATCCGCGTTGCTCCAGCTGGTTGGAGTCCCCCTCAGGGATGTTCCACTGTGCAGGCTAAGGCCGCCTAAGGAGCTGCCTCGACTGTCCATTAATCACCTCGCTTCCCGGTCAGGGAACCAAGAAATGTAGTAGGATGAGCCGCGGACAAAACCCCTCTGACACTGAGATAGTGAAGGGAGTGGCTTTAATCAGCTGGGAGCATCTGCCCGCTAGCGTCTTAAAATCCAAGCTTATCAGGTGCTCAACTTCTGTCCCTTTTAAGGGCTCACAACTCTAAGGGGGGTCCTTGTGAGAGGGTCGTGATCGATTGAGCAAGCCAGGGGGTACGTGACAGTGGCTGCAAGCATCGGTGGTCAGAGTGAAACAGAACAGAACGGGAGGTTTCACAGTGTCCTTTCATACAATGTCTGGAATCTGTAGATAACATCAGTTGCTAGGTCAGGAGTCGAATTTTAACTACCAGGCTTAGGTCAGGCAGGCACAGGTCTGGTTCCTTGGTTTCGAGTCTGGTTTCTAGGGGCCAGACTACCTGCCTTTAGTTTCACTTCTCTTTCCTTTTCTGAGCATAAAACAACATAAAACAATATGAGAGGGTCTCTCTCTTCCCTCACATTGGCAATCTATACATCTAGTAAGGGGTCAGTTTCCAAAATGTATGAGTAACTCCAACGACTCATAGCAAGAAAACAAATAATCCTATTAAAAATGAGCAAATTCTTGAATAGCCATATCTCAAAAGGAGACATACAAATGGCCAACAGGCATATGAAAAAACAAAACAAAAAAAAAACGCTCACGTTTTCTAATTATCAGGACAATGCAAATCAAAACCACAGAGATACCGCCTGACACATATTAGAATGACTAACATTAAAAAGAAAAGTGATGACAAGTATTGGCAAGGATGTGGAGAAATTGGAACCTTTATGCACGGTTGGTGGGATGTAAGTTGTTACAGTCATTATGGAAAACAGTATGGAAGTTCTCCAAAATGTTAACAGTGGAACTATCAAATGAACCCATGAATCACATGAATCCATGAACTACTGAGCATGTATCCAAAGACAGTGTCATCAATGTGTCAAAGAGATATCATCACTTCCATGCCTATTGCAGCCCTATTCACAATAGCCGAGAAACGAAAGCAATCTAAGTGTCCATCTGTGGATGAGTGGATAAAGGAAATGTGGTATAAATACACAATGGAATACTATTCAGCCATAAAACAGAACAAAATCTTGCCATTTGGGACAACATGGATGAACCTGAAGAATGTAAGTGAAATAAGCCCGTCACACAAACACAAATAACTGCATGGGCTCATTCATATGCAGAATATAAAAATTTGACCTAATAGCAGTGTAGAGTAGAATGGTGGTTGCTAGATGCTTGGGTTGTTAGGGTTGATGGAGGAATAAGGAGATGTTGGTGAAAGGACATATCATTACCGTTATATAGAAGGAATCTTTTTTACTGTCCAGAATGGGTGAATATATACAAACAGAAAATGGATAAGTGATTTCCTGGGGCTGGATGTTGCGGGGGGAGAGGACAGTTGGGGGAGCAGGCAGAAATGGGAAAAGACTATGAATGGTTATGGAGCTACCTTTTTGAGTGATGAAAATGTTCTAAAATTGTTTGTGGTGATGGTTGCCTAACCCTGTGAACAAACTAAAAACCACTGAATTGTACCCTGTAGATGGGTGAATTGCATGGTGAATCACGTGACTTATATCTCAATAAAGCTGTAAAAGAATGAAAGACATAAAGTAAAGACAAAAGATAGTATCAGAGGAAATACTACAAGGGCTTCATATACAGACTTTCCTATTACAAATCTAATTTTTCTACCATAGAGATAGCTGTAAATGTCCCTATTGTATAAGTAGGTCCAAGAAAGGAAACTTGCTGTAATCTCATTAAAATCCTTAATAATTCCAAATGAGCAATGTGACTGCTTTTCCCTTCTCATATTTGCAAAGATTTCAGATTGATAGTATTGTTGTCCTTGCCTATATGGGCAGATGGGCAGTCTCACCACCTATTGCTGAGAGAATCAATTAGTACAGTAGAGCTGAAGAATAATTTCATAATAGCCACTGAATGGGTAAATATCTGGACTCAGGTGCTATTCTCAGGACTCCATAAATCTGCCAAATATTATTGAATTGTACCCTTAAGAGAGTTCTGTGATTTGTGAACTATACCTCCATGAAGCTCTTTTTAAAATGTTTACAAGGCACATGGTTTCACATAGTAATTCCACTGCTATGGATGCACAGCACAGAAAATGTTTTTTTACCTGATAAGAGAAGTTGCAGGATTTTATAGAGTTCAATAATTATTATTGTTACCCATATTGTTTAAAGATTAGAAGAATAGATAAGTGATTTTTATGTTTTAAAGCAGAAATCACTACAAATATTGGAACAGAAGAACCTACAGCTTCAGAGGGGTGGGGCTTCAAATTGCAGTTGACATCCACTCTATGGATCACAGCAGAGATGCTGGATTAATGCAATAGAAAGATGGAGAAAGAAAACCCATTGGGATAAGACACAATTCCCAAACTCATGCACATCTCACCTTGATTGCTCTCAATCCGTAAAGTGGTTTATCTTCTTCCACAACCACATTAACTTTTTGTCCAACTTTTAGAGGCACGTCGCCAGTCACAACATCACTACTGAAGTAGATCGACTCATCAATCATGCCATAATCATCACAGAAACTTGTGACAACTCCCTGCACAGTTGTCAACTCAGTGTCACCTACAAGATAAAGAAACAAAAGTCACATTATTAGCCTCAAATACAAACATCTACTACAAATATGTCTTACACTCACCATCTGCATAAACCTGGGCAGAGAAGTTTTTTAACGTCTCTGATCTTATTTTCATCTGTCAATCCACAACAATCAAAATTTCGCCTAATAGGGTTGTTGTAGTTTTCTTTTTTTAATTTTAAAATATTTCTAATATTTTTAATTTTTAAATTTTCAATTAATTTTTAATTTTTTGAGCAGAGTCTGGCTCTGTCACCCAGGCTGGAGTGCAGTGGCGCGATCTCGGCTCTCAGCAACCTCTGCCTCCCAGGTTCAAGTGGTTCTCATGTCTCAGCCTCCCATGTAGCTGGGACTACAGGTGCGTGCCACCACACCCGGCTAATTTTTGTGTTTTAGTAGAGACGGGATTTTGCCATGTTATCTCAGGCTGGCCTCAAACTCCTGGACTCAAGTGATTCACCAGCCTGGAACTCGCAAGGAGCTGGGAATAGAGGCATGAGCCACCTGCCCACCTTGTATTAACTGACACATGCACATGAACTGTTGAGAGCTGTGGAGTGCCTTGCACAAGAGAGTGTAAATGTTACCTGTTATCACCATATATACATATGAGAGTCTTTAAGCTTCTGTTCCTGTTATATCCCTTCCTCATTATCACCAACATAATGAGTAGCATCTTGTATAGATACTTAACCATCTCAGCAGACAAAGCACTAAAAGGTATCTGGAGATTGATGGCCAGCCCAAAACGGCATCCAAAAGGTCTAGGTCTCCTTCTCTTTCTCCTTCTCCTCCTCCTCCTCCTCCTGCTCCTCCCTTTTCTTTCTCTTTCTTTCTTTCTTTTCTTTCTTTCTTTCTCTCTCTCTCTTTCTTTCTTTCTTCTCTCTCTCTCTCTTTCTTTTTTTTATTCTACACAAGCCTAGCTGACCAGCAATATTTAGGGATCTGACCTCAGCAGCCCACCCGCACGATGGGTTCTCTGCTCTCCTACAGGATCAGATATGTATGAGGCATCCACTTGGCTTCAAATTAAATTTCCGCTTGGGATACAAGCCTAAATTCACTCGCAATTAGGGATTTTCTCGCCTACTGGAAATATAAACAGGCATGTGCTGCACAACCACGTTGGGGGAAGCCACAGGCGGTACAGTCTCCAAGGTGGTCTCTGACAGCGCCTTCCCACTTTAGATGGACAGGAGACTTTGGGAGTTGGTTCTCAGGGACTTGTTGGGGACGCAGGACGCCTACCCATGCACGCACAGAAGATGGAGCCGCCGTCCCGTGCTGTACTCGCCAGAGCCACCGGATCCTCATATCGGGGGTGAGGAGAGACCCTATTGGGAGGCTTCTGGGGTGGGGGACAAGGGAACACACAGAGGAATACCTTCTAGGAGCCCCTGCTGCTGTGGGCCCTGCTGCTGTGGACCCTGCTCCTGTGGGTCCTGCTGCTGTGGACCCTGCTGCTGTGGGCCCTGCTGCTGTGGTCGCTGCTGCTCTGTGGGGTCAGCCGTAGTCCGGAAAAAGGCCAAAGCACTTCTCAGAAGCCTGAGCATCGTCCCCGTTGTCACCACCGGCCTGGGCACCACTTGTGACAGATGAAGCACGAGGTCTCCTCCGTAAGGGAATCCCTCAGGTCACGGCGTCTCCTCAGGGACTCGCCTCCTGCTTCTCCTCCTCAGCCTCCGTGGGATGGGACCCAGCCGTTAGTGAGCCCCCCTCAGGAAAGCCAGAGAAACCACAGCCACCTGAGGAGCTGGCAGATGCCCCTCTGGCTCCTCCCTCTGAGCATGCGCCCCTCAGGGTCTGCTTCTACCACTGTCCAGCCAATGGGCATGCAGTGGGTGGGCGGGCAGGTTCCTGTCGCCACTAAGAGGTGATGGGCATGAACATCATGGCTCCTCCCATCAAGGCTGAGGGCGCCATTAGGATGGCCTGGGGGAAATGGCTTGGGGGCTTGGGTTCTGCGTGTACTCAGGGCATATGGGGCTCTTCTCTTGGGTTCCCTGGGAGGATGGGTGCCTGAAACACTGACTGTGCAACCAAAAATCCTGCTCCTGCCCTTGTATTCATGGTGCTTAGCATAAGGACTGACCACTCAGTGGGTGGTCAATCGTTACTGCTCAGTAGGGATCAATTTTGTGGAGAGAAGGCATCATGTGGGTAGGCAATGTTTTAGTGATAGCAAGTATGTGTCTTTTGTACTAGGACTCCCATTTTGAGTCCAGTGATAATTTATAGTAGAATCCTTTTATAATCACTGCTACCATGTACTCATTGTTTACCTAATTATACCTACATTATCCTGCTATATACATTACCCTTATTCATTCATTCAGCAAAAATTTATAGAGCACTAACTGTGAGCCAGACACTGTTCTGTGTTCTTAAAATTTGTTAGTGAATGAATGAGTCAAGAATCTTGGCCCCGTGAGGGTAGTTTTTTCACAGGATGACAAAAGGGCGACACTAAGCATCACATAATAAAATGTATGATATGTTGGAAGACAATAAATGCCGTGGAAAAATACGGCAAGACAAGAGGGATCCACAGTGCTGGGCATGGGGGGTTGGATTGCACTTTACAATAGCATGGTCAGAGTAGCCCTCATTGGAAAGCAATAGTTGAGAAAGATGTTGGAGTTAGTCAGGCAGCTATTTTGGGGAGAGTCATTCAGACGGAGGGCTTAGTTTGTGCAAAGACCATACAGCAAGACTGTGCCTGATGTGTTCAAGGAAAAGTCAAGTGGTTGGAGCAGAGGCAGTGAGAGCTAGAAGAGTAGGAAGTATGGTCGGACAGGTAATAGTGTTTCAGGCTGCGCATGGCCTTGTGGGGCACTGGAGTATCTCTGGCTTTTATTGTCCATGATGTGTAACGTCCCTGAAGGGTTTGGAGCCTTCCAGGGATCACTCCAAGTGCTTGGTTGTGAACAGGCTGGAAGAGGTCACAGCATGAAGCAAGGCAAACAGTTAGGGGCAAGCAGGAGCTGTGGCAGCACTAGGTCCCTGTGAATGTCGTCATTCAAAAGCAGCCCCACACCCTGTGGAATTACAGAGCAGTCCACGTTAGACTTAAGAGATGCAAGGGCCATGACTTCCACTACCTCCCATTTAATTCTGCAGTTTGGTTGATGTGGAAGAATGGTCTCTGGGAGTTATAATGCATTATGATAAGCCCAATCAGCTGGTGATTCAGTCACAGCCGGTGTTTCACAAACTTCCTCACCGGACTGAGGATCACCTGGGAGGCAGCAGTTCAGCTGGGAGGTGAGGCGGGGATTTGTTGCAGGAAGTCAGGGACCCCGAACAGAGGGACCGGAGGGACCGGCTGAAGCCGCAGCAGAAGAACATAAATTGTGAAGATTTCATGGACATTTATTAGTTCCCCAAATTAATACTTTTTTAATTTCCTATGCCTGTCTTTACTTTAATCTCTTAATCCCGTCATCTTCTTCGTAAGCTGAGGAGAATGAATGTCGCCTCAGGACCCTGTGATTGCATTAACTGCACAAATTGTTTGTAGAGCATGTGTGTTTGAACAATATGAAATCTGGGCATCTTGAAAAAAGAACAGGATAACAGCGATGTTCAGGGAACAAGAGAGGTAACTTTGAACTGGCCACCGGTAAGCCTGACGGAACAGAGCTATATTTCTTCTCTTTCAAAAGCAAATAGGAGAAATATTGCTGAATTCTTTTTCTCAGCAAGGAACATCCCTGAGAAAGAGAATGTGCCCTGAAGGTAGGCTTATAGACGACCCCTTTAAGGCATGCCATCTTTTATGGTCCAAGCCTAAGGGATGAAATAAGCCCGGTCTCCTGTACTGCTCCCAGGCATATTAGGAGGAGGAAATTCCTGCCCAATAAATTTTGGTCAGACAGGTTGTCTGCTCTCAAACCCTGTTTCCTGATAAGATGTTATCAAGGACAATGCATGCCCGAAACTTCATTAGCAATTTTAATTTCGCCTCATCTGGTGGTCCTGTGATCTCGCCCTGCCTCCATTTGCTTTGTGATATTTTATTACCTGGTGAAGTGTGTCATCTCTGTGGCCCACACCCTATGCGTGCACTCCCTCCCCTTTTGAAAATCGCTAATAAAAACTTGCTGGTTTTACAGCTCGGGGAACATCACGGATGCTACCGATATGTGATGTCTCCCCCAGATACCCAGCTTTAAATTTCTTTCTCTTGTGCTCTTTCCGTTCATTTCTCAAACCAGCTGAGACACCTAGGAAATAGAAAAGAACACACGATAAACATCGGGAGCGGGTTCTCCCGATAGGGATTGGATACATTTCCTCTATCTTCTTTCAAATAGCAAATAGCAAAGCCCAGAACCGCTTTGCTTTCATAAGGCAGACCAAGGGGCAGTACATTTTGAATATGTTGCCTCAGGGATGTGTAAACGCCAAGGCTGTTTACCACAATTGAGGATGAATGGTCCTTGATCATCTCACCCTCATCACAGCTGTGTCCCTAAATGGATGACCTCATGGCACAAGGACAGATGGACCCAGGGAGTAGGAAATAGTGGACTCTGTCAGAAATGTGCTTTCCCCAGGTACAAAAGAATTGGATTGAAAACACAGGGACCTGTCACCAGGAGTTTCTGGGGCTCCAGTGTTCTGCCACAGAGCATCCAACTGGCATACCGTGAAAGCGTTGCAGATGTGCTGATATCAGATGCTTCTCAGCTCATTTAGGGATACATGCAATAAAGAAAATGAAATAAGATAATGATCTTTAGCCAGGTTTGGCAAACTATGGTCCTTATGCCAATTCTGGCCTGATGCCTGCAATGATTCTCAAAACGTAAAGTTCTATTTAGGTACCCGGAGCCTAATCATGGCCGAATAGATTGAACCTAGTGTTCTTGCCGTCATGATTATGCATAGTGTTAATCAAAGGGGCACCTTGAAGTCTCATCATGATCGTGGTTTCATCCTCTAACCACTTGTAGTTTTCTACAGGTTCTGGTTCATCATTTCACTCCTCTTGTGAGATGCATACATCTTTAACTGTACATCTGCAGAAGAGATATGCTCTGTGAACGTAAACAACTCCTCTTTGTTATGCTTAGTGTGTAGTTCTCTGTTTTGTCAAAATTTCAAATTCTGCTTAATCAGCCATATTTACAAGGATCCCTGTTCCTTTCGTGTTGGAGAATATGGTGTTTCAAATTGACATTCTTATTTCTATTGGCAAATTGAGGTTGCACGTACACCTCCAGTACCATCCCAGGAATACAGAGTTTATTCTATGTTTTCCTTTCTTTCCATCTTTCCACGTGTATTGTTTCCTTCTCAGCTTTGGAGAACCCTAACTTCCATTATCCTTTGTGTATTTACTTCTTTGTGCAATCCTGCCATATATACTCTCCTACTCTGGGCAGCCTTCCATCTGTACTCTAACTCCCTCTTCTCATGGACCCTGGCTTGCACAAGGCCTCCTTGGAACCATTTTTTGGCAGACTCCCTGCCTGCCTTCCTAAACTTGGGTGCCCTGCTCTACAGAGATGGGAGGGCTAGAGAAAAAGGCTCTCCGTTGCCTTTGGAACTCCTCACAGAACTGGCTTTCAGTCACCACGTCATTGTAATAGTCACCTAGGACCGCCTGGGTTAAGTGTTTCATGAGTTTCTTTCCAGAGCTGATGGCCTGGCCAGAGGAGCGAAGTCTTGGGGTTGGTTAAGGGCTATCGGTCTAAACATCCACAACTGAGGACTCAGATTAGTTAGCACTCTTGTTGGTCTCATAAGGGGGAGGAAGTGAGTTCACCCTTCTGGGGCAACTTCATCCTACAGTGGTTTCACTTCCTAAGAGCATTGCCCCAGTTAACCCTAAATGATGTGGATTAGAAACTTCATTCCCCAAATCCTACGGATAGTTGAAGGCCTATTGTATATACCAAAGATGAAAAGCAAAACCTTGTTGTTGAAGTTCCTTTGAAAGGAAACAAAAGGTGGTTGGGCATAGTGGCTTACGCCTGTAATCTCAGCATTTTGGGTTGCCGAGGTGGACTGAGCTCAGGCATTTGAGACCAGCCTGGCCAACATGATGAAACCTAATCTCTACTAAAAATCCAAAAAAATTTAGCTGGGCCTGGTGTTGGGTGCCTGTAGTCCCAGCTACTTGGGCTTGCTGAGGCAGGAGATTCCTTTGAACCCAGGAGGCCGAGGTTGCAGTGAGCCAAGATCATGCCAATGCAGTCCAGCCTGGATGACGGAGGGAGACTCCATCTCAAAAAAAAAAAAAAGAAAGAAAGGAAACAAAAAGTACAATTTATTTTGACAGCATAAAGAACTTGCCTCACAGTGGTTAGGGGGACTGATCATCTGTGTTCTCCTAAAACTCCTTTGTTGAAACCGTAATCCCCAATGTGATCTATATGGAGATGGGGACTTTGGGATGCTATTAGACTGAGATGGGTTATAAGAGTAGAGTCCCATAATGGGAGTAGTATCCTTAGAAGAAGAGGAGAAGCCAGCGTTTGCTCCCGCTCCTCCATGGGAGGAAACAGCCAGAAGTTGACAATCTTCTAGCCAGAAAGAGGGCCCTTGCCCTGAATCAAATCAGTCAGCATCTTATTCTTGGACCTGCCAGCCTCCAGAACTGTGCAATATAAATGTCTGTGGTATTGTGTTATAGCTGACAAAGCTAAGACAACAGAGAGCTGACATTGACATTCTGTAACAAATAAAAGCAATCCAAACACTCATTGTGTTTTGAAAACCAAAGATATGAATTGGAAAAACTCCCATCACATGAGAATTCCAAATTTCCCATGGATGGGCATTGTCCCCATCCATTAAATCATAATGAATAATATACTTATTGATACATGTCTTCTAAAGTCTTGTCACTCTATTCTTACAGAAATATTTGTCTAAACACTAGTCCAATACTTATTTCCAGTGTAGCTTTTGTAATGGAAGGAGTAACATTTTACTCCATGGTGTAACTCATGTACACAAGGGAGGCTGAATCACTGATATGCAAGAAAACCCAATTTATTGGCTGATTTTACTTACAAGGTGCTGCTGTGGTCAGACCCTGAGGACAGGTTGCAAAGCCAGGAAAAAGCTGAGTTGAGCCGGGATCTAATGTCTTCCGAACTACAGCTCTTATCTTTACAGCCAGCTGTAACATTACCCTGAATGAGGCCAAATACTGTTTAGATAGATGCATGTAGGAAAGCAAAGTATTCAGATTTGGTGTGAATTGCCTTAAAGCCAGATTCTTTCTCAGGTTGCCTGGAATGGTTCAGGATGTTACCCTTTTGTGATTCAATTAATTGCTGTGGTATTTATTGAAAACTTACCATGGGCCCAGCACTGTTCTAGATGCTTAATGCCCAGCAGATGGAAAAAGCAACAACGAACAAAAGCTCTGCAGTCATGAAGCTGACATACAAGTGGGAAGAGACAGACAACACTCGGATAAGCATATGAATAAGTAAGAATTTCTGTCTAGCAGTTAGTGACATAAAGAAAAGTAAGCAGGTGTTTGTGATAAGAGGTTTTTGAAGGCAGTGACCACGGACAGATTGTTTTCAATATTTTCAGTCGGAGTCAGTTTCCCTGATTTGAGGGTGAAACATGCAGGTCATTAGAAGCCAAGAAGGCAAATCACATGATTATATCTTTGCTGGAATCTGGCAGTGAATGGTTGCTTCATGGATACTTGTGAAGGTGTGCATTTTGTTCATAGGAGACAGTTAAAATGTGCAAAGGTTTAATGGGGTGCATGGCATCCCTGTTCAGAATTGCTGTTAATCTACTTTGTGTCAAGCATCTGTATATGGCATGCACTGGGCTAAGGCCTTGGGACACACACGTCATTTAATCCTCACAAAGAATCCTATGAAGGAAGTCCCAGTAGCGTCGTGTCCATTCTACAGCCAAGTCAGGGACACAAACAGGCAAGATGGGGCACACAGCTGCTCTGTGACCCAGTGGAATTCATCCCCTGACATTCAGGCCCAGCAGCCATTTCTTATCTGATGTGTTCCTAGCCTCTGGAGGCACCTCCCACCACAAGAGATCATTCACAATGTTTTCAGCAGGGTGGTAGAGAAGAGCCCCTTCTTTTTTCTGCAGTATTCTCTCAGCAGGGACCTGTCTTCCTGGTGCTGGAATCTACCTGTAGCTTCTCTGCCAGCAGAGTTTGATCCCTGCAGAGGAGACTGAGTCTTACTTAGTGAAGTTTGCCAGAGAAGGCTATTTCTTACCTCTTTCTAAGGCTATTTCTTAGCACCAATCTCTTGCTGCAGTATCCATTATTAGCTCTATTTGTGCCAGCAGGTATACATGGAAGGGTTTTGGGCATGTTTTCATGTCTGAATGGCTGCTGTCTCTTTGATTCTTTCTGCTTTCTTCTGTGCCATGATTGAAACTAACAAATTTAAGCCATTGATATTTTTCAATCATTCTTTAGAGGTGGTGAGACTACAGGTATGTTTTCAAAGGATTGATAGTTTTTGCTGATGGATGGCATGGAGTGTGTAAAGAAAATGGAGAAAACTAAGGGTTTTGGCAGGGATATGATGTTAACCCACTGTTTGAACTGAGCTGGCATCGTCTGAGATGGAGAAGATTTAAGGAAGTGCAAGGGTTGAAGGAAGCTCAGGACATGTGGAATTTTGGACACCTTACCCTTGAGATATCTATGGGATAACGATGTGTATAACTCAGTATATACACGGGATTGGGAGTACCTGAATGTAGATGCCATGGGGCTGGCATGTGGAGAGAGAAGCCATTCAGGGCCTGAGTTCTGGAGCAGTCTTGTGGGATCCTGATAGGAGGAACATCTCCCAAAAGAGGCTGAGAAGGAGTCTTTCTAGGAGAGGGTGGTCACACAGAAGACTGAAGAACTTGTTACAAGAAATGGGGAGTCCTCAACTGTGTCAAACACTAAGAGGTTGAGTGATGACAGCTTAGCATATTGACCACTGGATTTGGTGACATGGAGGTTTCCTGTCATCTTAAGAGCAAATTAGGGGCATGATGGGGATAAAAGCCTAATGCCAGAGGAATAAGGAGGGAATGAGAGCTCAGGAAGTGAGCAGAGGTGATTCTTGAAATAGCATTTGCTGTGAGGGACAGGATACAGAAGAATGGGACTGAAGGGGAAATGAGGTCAAGGAAGCTTATTTATCTATGTACACTTTTAAGATGGGAGTTATTTGTGAAGTTTTTAAGATGGGTGATTCTTGTGTATGTTTGTATGTTATTCTTTTATAGGCAAAGATTTAAAAAAAAGATTGTTGATGCAGAATGAAGAGAGGCAATAGCAATAGAAACAACATTCTCAGAGAAAATGTGTCAAGAGAATGGTTCTATGTGCTCAGTGGAGTGTCAGCCCTGGCCAGGGGCTGCGATGTCCTTCCACTGTTACAAGAGAGAAGGAAGAGAAAGCCAGGATGGGTGTCAGGAGGTTCACAGAGGGGCTCCTGTTTCGCGGCCTGTGTTTTCTCAGAGAAATAAGAGGAAATGTCTGCGTACCTGTGTGTCTTAATTTTTCATTGATAATCGTAGAATATTGGAGTAATCAAAATGTACAAGAGCAGTTGCTGTGGGTTGAATTTTGCCCTGAAAGAGATATGCTCAAGTTCTGAGCCCCAGTACCTATGAATGTGACTATTTGGAAATAGGGTCTTTGCAAAAAAAAAAAAAAAATCAAGTTAAGATAAGGTCCTACAGCATTGGGATTAGTCATACATCCCTAATCCAATGAGTAGTGTCCTTATAAGAAGAGGTACATCGGACACACAGACAGATGGGGAAGAACACCATGGGATGAAGGAGGAAGAGACTGGAGTGATGCATCTACAACTGAAGGAAAGCCAACCAATTACTACTGGCAACCTACAGAATCTTGGAATAAACTCTCCCTCAGAGCTTGCCAGAAAGAACCAACCTCACTGAAACCTTGATTTCAGACTCATAGCCTGCAGAACTGCCAGAGAATACATTTTTGTTGTTTAAAGCCACGCAGTTGTAGTAATGTGCTGTGGCCTCCCCAGGAAATTAACACAGCTGTGTTACATCTTGAGACATAGATAACCCTCAACCGATCCTGTTAACCAGATGCTAAACTTTGGCAAGGCTCTTACTTGCTTTCATAGTAGGAGAGGAAAGACAAACAGCTTTCATGCACAGTGCCCATGGGTTGCAGCAGAATCATCCAAACTGTTCTCCTTGCTTCCTGCTCTGACCTCTTCCAGCCTGTTCACAACCAAGCACCTGTGATCCCTGGAAGGCTCCAAATCCTTCAGGGACTTTACACATCATGGACAATAAAAGTGAAAGGACTTCCAGTGTCCCACTATCCCACATGCAGCCTGAACCTCTATTACCTCTCTTACCATACTTCCTACTCTTCTAGCTATTCACTGCCTCTGCTCTAATCACTTGGCTTTTCCTTGAGTACATCAGGCACAGTCTTGCTGTATGGTCTTTGCACAAACTAAGCCCTCCGTCTGAATGACTCTCCCCAAAATAGCTGCCTGACTGACTCCAACATCTTTCTCAACTATTGCTTTCCAATGAGGGCTACTCTGACCATGCTATTGTAAAGTGCAATCCAACCCCCCATGCCCAGCACTGTGGATCCCTCTTGTCTTGCCGTATTTTTCCATGGCATTTATTGTCTTCCAACATATCATATATTTTATTATGTGATGCTTAGTGTCGCCCTTTTGTCATCCTGTGAAAAAACTACCCTCACGGGGTGAAGATTCTTGACTCTTTCATTCACTAACAAATTTTAAGAACACAGAACAGTGTCTGGCTCACAGTTAGTGCCCTACGAGTTTTGCTGAATGAATGAATAAGGGTAATGTGTATAGCAGAGTAATGTAAGTATAACCAGGTAAACGATGAGTTCATGGTAGCAATGATCATAAAAGGATTCTATTATAAATTATCACTGGACTCAAAATGGGAGTCCTAGTACAAAAGACACGTACTTGCCATCACTAAAACATTGCCTACCCACATGATGCCTTTTCTCCACAAAATTGATCCCTGGTGAGGACTAACTATTGACTGCCCACCGAGTGGTGACTCCTTATACTAAGCACCACGAATACAGGGGCAAGAGAAGGATGTTTGGCTGCACAGACGGTGTTTTAGGCACCCATCCTCCCAGGGAATCCAAGAGAAGAGCCCTGTATCTCCTTAGTATATGGAGAACCCAAGCTCCCAAGCCATTTCCCCCAGGCCATCCTAATGGCACCCTCAGCCTTGGTGGGGGAAGCGACGATGTTTCCACCCATCACCTTTTAATAGCCACAGGAACCTGCCCGCCCACCCACTGCACGCCCATTGGCTGGACAGTGGTAGAGGCGAGCCCTGATGAGCGCATGCTCAAAGGGAGAAGTCAGAGGGGAGCCTGGGAGCTCCTTTGGAGGCTGCGATGTCCCTGACTCTCCCGAGGGGGGCTCACTATCGGCTGGGTCCCATGCCACAGAGGCTGAGGAGGAGAAGCAGGAGGTGAGTCCCTGAGGAGACGCCGTGACCTGAGGGCTTCCCTTACTGAGGAGACCTCGTGCTTCCTCTGTCACAAGCGGTGCCCAGGCTGGTGGTGACAACTGGGACGATGCTCAGGCTTCTGAGACTTGCTTTGGCCTTCTACGGGAGAACGGCCGACCCTGCAGAGCAACAGGGCCCACAGCAGCAGGGGCTCCCACAAGGTATTCCTCTGTGTGTCCACTTTTCCCCCACCCCAGAAGCCTCCCAGTAGGAGTTCTCCTCACCCCTGGAATGAGGCTGTGGTAACTCGAGCGGGTACAGCATGTGACGGCGGCTCCATCTTGTGTGTGCATGGGGAGGCAACCCTAGTCCTCAACAAGTCCCTGAGAACCAACTCCCAAACTCTCCTGTCCATCTAAAGCGGGAAAGGTGTTGACAGAGAAGACCTTGGGGGCTGTACCTCCTGTGCTTTCCCCCCATGTGGTTGTGCAGCACATGCCTATTTATATTTCCAGTAGGCGAGAAACTCCCTAATTTGCGAGTGAATTTAGGCTTGTATCCCAAATGGGAATGTAATTTGAAGCCAAGTTGATACCTTATACTTATCCGATCCCGAAGGCACAGAACTCCTGTGGGGCAACTGCTGAGGTTTGATCCCTAAGTATTGCTGTCAGCTAGGCTTGTGCAGAACAAAAAAAATAAATAAAGAAAGAAAACCATTCAGATGCCGTTTTGGGCTAGCCTTCAATCTCCAGATATCTTTTAGTCTGCTGAGACAGTTAAGTATCTATAGAAAGTGCTACTCATCATAATTGGTGATAATGATGAAGGAATATAATAGGAGCAGAAGCTTGACTCATATGTAGACATGGTGCTAACAGGTAACATTTACACACTCTTGTGCAAGGCACTCACAGCTCTCGACAGTTGGTGTACATGTTAATATTAATATTCACAAGCTGGGCTCGGTGGCTCACACCTGTAATCCCAGCTCTTTGGGAGTTCCAGGTAGGTGGATCACTTGAGGCCAGGAGTTGGAGACCAGCCTGGGCAACATGGCTAAACCCCATCTCTACCAACAATTCAAAAATTAGCTGGGTGTGGCGGCACACACCTGTAGTCCCAGTTGCTTGGGAGGCTGAGACATGAGAACCGCTTGAACCTGGGAGGCGGAGGTTGCCGCTAGCCCAGATTGCGCCACTGCACTGCAGCCTTGGCGACAAAGCCAGACTCTGCTCAAAAAATTAAAAAATAATTTAAATTTTTAACATTTAAATTTTGATAAATTTTAAAAAATATTTTAAAAACCTACAATAACCCTATTAGTCGAAATTGTGATTGTTGTGGATTGACAGATGAAAACGAGGTCAGAGATGTTATAAAACTTCTCTGTCCAGGGTTATGCAGATGGTGAGTGTAAGACTTATTTGTAGTAGGTGTTTGCATTTGAGGCCAATAATATGACCTAGTTTCTTTATCTTGTAGGTGACACCCAGTTGAAAACTGTGCAGGGAGTTGTCACAAGTTTCTGTGGTGATTATGGCATGATTGATGAGTCGATCTTCTTCAGTAGTGATGTTGTGAGTGGCAACGTGCCTCTAAAAGTTGGACAAAAAGTAAATGTGGTTGTGGAAGATGATAAACCACTTTATGGATTCAGAGCAATCAAGGTGAGATGTGCATGAGTTTGGAAATTGTGTGTTATCCCAGTGGGCTTTCTTTCTGCATCTTTCTTTTCTTGTATTAATCCAACATCTCTGCTGTGATCCGTAGAGGGGATGTAGACCGCAATTTGAAGCCCCACCCCTCTGAATCTGTGGGTTCTTCTGTTCTAATAGTTGTAGTAATTTGTGCTGTAAAACATAAAAATTCCTTATCTATTATTCTAATCTTTAAACAATATGGGTAACAATAATAATTATTGAACTCTTTATAATCCTGCAACTTCCCTTATCAGGTAAAAAAACATTTTCTGTAGTGCGCATTCATAGCAGTGGAATTTCTATGTCAAACCCTGTGCGTTGTAAATATTTTAAAAAGAGCTTCATGGAATTATAATTCCATGAAGAATGTCATTTGTATTTTCATAGGAGTTGCATTGAATCTGTAGATTGCTTTAGGTTACGGACATTTAACAATATTTATTCTTCCTGTCCATGAACATATGATGTATTTTCATTCATTCCTGCCTCCTTCAATTTCCTTTGTCAATGGTTTATAGTTTTCAGTGTTGCAATCCTTCACCTCCTTGGTTAAATTTATTCCTATTTTAATTTTTTTGAAGGTGTTGTAAATGGGATTGTTTCTTGATATCTTTCTCAGATAGTTCCCTATTGTTATATAGAAATGCTACTGATTCTTGTATGTTGTTTGTGTGTCGTGCCACTTTCCTGAATTTGTTTATTAGACCTAGTAGCTTTTTGGTGATGTTTTCAGGGTTATTTATACATAAGAGCTTCCCATCTGCAAACAGGGTCAATCTAAATTCTTCCTTTTGAATTTAGATGCCTTTTGTTTCTTCTTGCCTAATTTTTCTGGCTAGCACTTCCAGAAGTATGTGTGATAGAATGGGCAAAAGTGGGCATTTCTGTCCTGTTCCCGGTCTTAGAGGAAAAGCCTGGAACATTTTCCCATTCAGTATGTTGTTACCTGTGGGTTTATCATGTATGACCTTTATTGTGTTGAGGTGCACTCCTCCTATATCTAATTTGTGGAGTTTTTAATCACGAAGGAGTGTGGAATTTGATCAAATGCTTATCCTGCTTAAATTGGAATGATCCTATGACTTTTGTCCTTTATTCTGTTCATGTGATATAGCACATTTATTGATTTGTGTATGTAGAAAATTCCTTGCTTCCCAGGGCTGAATCCCTCTAGAACATGGTGAATGATTTTTTTAATGTGCTGTGGAATTTGCTTTACTAATACTTTGTTAAAGATTTTGCAACTGTGTTGATCAGGAATTTTGGCATGTAGTTTTCTTTGGTTTTCTCTTCTTTGTGTTTCCTTGTCTGGGTTTTCCACCAGGGTAATGCGGTGTGACAGAATGAGTTTGGAAGTGTTCCTCTCTTGCCCGTTGTTTTTTTTTTTTTTTTTTTTTTTTTTTTGGAATAGGTTTAAAAGTATAGCTATTAATTATTCTTCTTTATATATAAATTTGGTAGTATTAGGAAGGGAAGTCATTCTATCTTAGACTCTTCACTGATGGGGGATTTTTTATTACTGAATCACTTTCCTTACTCATTAATGATCTGTTCAGATTTTCTATTTATTCACCATTACATCTCGGCAGGTTGTATGTGTCCAGGAATGTATTCATTTCTTCTAACTTCTCCTATTTGTAGCCAGATGATTGTTCATAATCTTCCTTATGATACGTTTTGTTTTGGTGATGTCAGTTGTGCTGTCTCCTTTTTCATCTTTGATTCTAGTTATTTGAATCTTCTCTCTTTTTTCCTTAGTCTAGCTAAAGTTTTGTTGATTTGCTTTACCTCTTCAAGAAACCAAGTCATTGTTTCATTGATATTTGTATTGTTCTTCTCATTTCTATTTCATTTATTTCTGCTCTGATCTTTATGATTTAGGCCCTAATTTTGCATTGCAATTTTTTCTTGTTTGTCTAGTTCCTCAAGGTGCAGTGTGAGGTTGTTTATTGAAGATGCATATTTTCTTTTGAGGTAGGCTTAATTGATGTAAACTTCACTTTTAGAATTGCTTTTGTTGTATTTCATGGGTTTTCATATGTTGTGCCTTCATTTTGCTTCAACTCAAGAAATGTTTACACTTTGCTTCTAATTTCTTCATTGATCCATTGGTTATTTAGGAGCATGTTTTTTAATTTCCATCCACTTCTAAAGTTTCCACAGTTCCTACTTTTATTGATTTCTAATACTTTACCATTGTGGTTAAAGAACTGATTTGATCTTATTTCAAACTCCTTTAATTTGCTAGTATCTGTTTTATGGCCTGCCCCATAATCTATCCTCGAGAATGTTCCACATGCAGTTGGAAAGAATATGTGTTTTGGAGTATTTGGATGGAATGTTCTGTAAATGACTCTCAGCTCCATTTGGTCCAGAGTGCAGATAAATTCCACTTTTTGTGGAGTCAGTGTTCTGTTGGGGCAATCTGTTCATTGCTGCAAGTTGGGTGTTGAAGTCCCCTACTATTATTGCATTGCACTCTACCTCACCATTTAGACCTTAATATTTGCTTCATATATTTAGGTGCTGCTATGTTGGGTCCATAGTTTTGGAAATCATTATATCCTCTTGATGAATTGACTCCTTCATCATTATATAATGGTCTTGGTCTCTTTTTACAGTTTGTGATATGAATCTTATTTTATTTGAAATCAGTTTAGCACCTCCTGCGCTCTTTTGGTTTCCTTTTACATGGAAGAATATCTTTTTTCATGCCTTCATTTTCAGTTTATGAATGTCCTTTAAGGAGAAGTGGGTCTCTCATAGGTTTGGTTGTTGCTGTTGTTGCTTTTTAAATTTATTCAGCTACTCTGTGCATTTTAGTTGGAGGATGTCATCCATTACTATCAAGGTAATTATTGATAAGTAAGGATTTACTGTTGTCACTTAGAGAATTTTTTCTACCTATTTTGTAGGTAATGTCTTCCTTTCTTCCTCTTTTACTGTTTTCCTTGATGGATAAGAGATTTTTCTCTATTAGTATGTTTTGCTTTTTTATTTGTTTTAGTGTGTCTATTACAGGATTTTTTTCTTTGTGGATAGCATGAGGCTTACAGAAACATAATCACAGCAGTTTATTTTACTGATAACATAACTTTGATCACAAAATGCAAACACTCTACCGTTTAACTCCACCCGTGGATTTTGGGTTTTCTGTTTCACACTTTACTGCAATTTTTTATATTTTATATCCCTTAATTAATTATTGTACTTATTTTATTTTTACTAGTTCAGTTCTTTAACCTTTACATGAAAGATATAAGTGATCTGGAAACCACCATTACCTTATTAGAATATTCTGAATTTGTGTAGTTACGTTTACTGGTGAGTTTTATACCTTCATGTAATGTTTTTGCATTACTCATTAGCGTCCCTTATGCCAGTTGGAAGAACTCTCCTTAGCATTTCTTGTAAGACAGTTGTGGCGGTGAGGAAGTTTCTCAGCTGTGATTTCTCTGTAAAAGTCTTTATCTCCCCTTCACTTCTGGGTACATTATTCTTGGTTAGAGATTTTTTTCCTTGCGTTCCTAAAATAGACTATCCCACTCTTTCCTGGCCTTTTATGCTTCTGCTGAGAAGTCTTCTGGTAGGCATATTGGAAGTGCCTTATATATGATTTGCTTCGTTCTTCTTGCTGCTCTTGGGATTCTTTATTTTTCATCTTTGACAGTTTGATTTTAACATGTCAGGGGGTAATCTTATTTGGATTGTATCTGCATGCAGAACTTTGGTCATCCAGTACCTAGATGTTTGTAACTTTCTCTGAGTTTGGATGGCTCTCCATTATTATTTGAGATTGGATGGCTCTCCATTATTATTTTTTAAATGATCTTTTTACTCCTCCCGCTTGAATGTGAATGACTCATACTATTGCTCTTCTGATATTGTCCCAGAAATCCAGTAAGTTTTTTTTTTCTTTCCGTGCCATTCCTTTTAATTTTGTCTCCTCTGACTGTATATTTTCAATGAAGCTATCTCCAAGTTTCCAGATTCTTTATTTTGCTCGATCAGTTGTTCTTTGGATGTTCTCTATTGTGTACTTCCTTCATTGTATTTTTCAAATTACTCTGATAAATTCTGAATCATTTCTGTGTAATTGTTTTCAAGGTTCACATAGCATGTGGAAAATAAATATTTTGAATTATTTGTTAAACAACTCATACATTCCTATCACTCTAGGGTCAATTGCTGGCACCTTGTTTTGTCAGTTTGGTGATGTCATGTTTTCCTTATTGTTCTTAATCTTTGTGGTCATGTGTTTGTATCTGTGTATTGAAGAAGTAGGTATTCATTTCTGTCTTTACAGTCTAGCTTTTAGGGGACATCCTTTAGCAGTAAGCCTGTCTGGAAACTCTACAAAGGTCTCTTTTGGTCCTTATGCTTGTGAACACTGCAGCTATTGAAGTCCTAGGGGGCTGCCTATTCCCAGAGACACAACGACAGATGCTACAATGGCTGAGATTCCCTTGGTTATGGAGGCTGGTCCCTTGTGAGACTGGAATTCAAACCTCCATTCACTGAGAACTCCCTGTGGCTGTAGAATATTCTGAGCATAAGGCCACTGGAATCACTCGACAGAGATGTAGACCAGGTATTGAGTTTGTTTTGCTGTGGTTGTGGCTTTCTGTCTGGTGCCAGGGTGGGTCTAGAGACTCTGTCCACAAGTACCATCTGAGAGTCAGGGGCCATGGGCGTCTGTCAAGTGGTGACCTGATATTGGGTTCCCAGGCAATGTCCTATGCTTGCTACTATCTCTCTCCTCTGGGTGGATGGTATCTCTCTCTATGCTGTGCTGTTGAAGGTCGGGGAAGGGGTGATATGGGTAATGTAAAACTGTTGTTACTACCCTCTTCAATGCATCTTTTCTTATTTTCATGCTATAACTGGGTATCATGGTCTCTCATCTGGTTTCCTTATGTCAAATGAGGGTATTTTCATACAAGGATAGTTTTTCACATTGATGTTTCTGCAGGAGGACGATCACTGGAGAGTCCCATTTTTCCCTCTTGCTCCCCTCCTCCTCCATCTATTTAATTTTTACATGCTATAAATATGTCCATCTTATCCACGTGGCTTCTGTGTTCAGGAAGTATCCTTAGGCTAATTCTAAGACATAATTTACAGGAGTATTCACTTAGCTTTTCTTCTGAAAGTCATTCATTTATTTATATCTAAACATACAGCCAGTCTGGGTTTGCTTTTCATGTGCAGGACTGAGAGAAGGATCCACATCTTGTTTCACTACTGGCTACTCAGTTGTCCCTCAACATTATCTGTTTGTACCTGCTGTTGTGTTGGTGGCATTTGCAAGGCATAAGAAAGAGAGTTGGGAGCCATGAGACATGGGCAAAGTTTTAGTCTGCAATATGTCTGTGAGTTGGCATGGAATTAAGGCTCAGAGAGGTCCAAGGGTCCTGTGGATCACCCACTTGGATACTGTCGAAAGTGGGGATAGATATATGGGCAGGAGACTGGTGCCTCATTCCCTCATGACAGGAAGTGAGGGGAAAATAAACATCAGATTGGTACTGACAGCTGGAAGGACACCAGTTAAGAAATGGGAATAGCAGCAAACTAAGCTATCTTTAAAACCATGGAAAATTATTTACAACTCGGTGGCTCAAGTTTCCATCAGAAGTCTTTGATCAGCAAATTCCAACCCTAGGAGTTTATCCTATAGTTCAGTCAGGCAAGTAGTCCAAATGCTAGGACACAAGTGAAATGTCTAATTACGTGGAATTGGGTTAGTAAATTACGGCACATCCATTAATTGGGATTCCCTATGACTCTTTCTGTCCTTTCTTGTTATTTAAAAACCTTTGTGTTAATTTAATGTGATACTTTAATACTGAATACCATGCTAATTTGCTTTTAAAACAGGTATTTACATATGTATATATATTTGTGCACAGACAAAAACATCAGGATGAGTGTTACTGCCAAAATGTAGTCCCTGGTGGTCTCTTGGTAATGGAATATGGATTATGGGGTAACCGCCTTTTGCTGTCTGCATATCTGGTTTTTGTTTTTCCTATTTTTAGTACAATGAACTTGCATTATTTCTGTAAGTTTTAAAAATTATAAAATAAGGACTATTACACTTCCAATAAGGAAAAAGGTTTGTATGCCTCTCTATTGTAGATAAAGTAAAGCCCTAATTTGGCTTGGTTTATTCAACCTCCCCCAGTTGAGGTTATTGTTCCAACTTTATCTTGTGCTTCTGTCTCCTAGACCTGGATCTCCAATGTTAAGGTTTTGCTCCCTAGGCTCCTTAATTGTATTGTATCTCCTCTCTGCCTCCCTGCTCCTCTACCCCTGTTTACAAGGTTACACCTCTGTCTTCTTTCACAACCCAACACAAATCTGACTTCCCCCAAGCAATGCCGCTATTTTCTCCCTGTCTGAAATGCTCTCCCTTTAGATAAGTCACAGAAACTATCTTTGAACAAGTTTTATATCCTTCATCGCAACCTGCTTATGACTACATATCTTTCCACTTTACCGTCATTTCACTGTGAATTCCTGTAGGCGAACGACAGTAGTTTTTAAATCTGGGAATCTAATGGTACAAGGGCGTTAAACTTGGGTATGCAATTAATGTTTTGGGATACATTTCACAATTCATAAGGCACACACATGATTTTTACCATTATCTCCAGTCTATGGCCATTTAGCACATGAACTATATTCACCAATGTTTAGGATGGTTTTTGAAAACATTTTGGAATACCAGTGTTTTAACCATGTAAGTTCCTGTGTTTAAATTTGTATTATTTTCGAAGTAACTCTTTCCTAAATCTTACAGGTGGATGTTGTGCCTCACCCTCTTAACGGTAATGGACCCTCAGACTCAAAACTCAGAGTTTTAAATGGATGTGTTGCTTCTATAAGTGAAGATACTATTTATATTAGTAACATCATTTATTTCCCTATGGACATTTTTTCTGAAGGTATGATTTGCGTTTTGTGATATATGATGTAATTCTTAATTTTTTGAGAGGATTTTAGTCCTAGAACAAATTTAACAGTGTACTTGGCTTCAGTCAATGGCTCTTCAATATTCGAGGTAGACCTTTCCAATTAAAATTATGTACAATATAGGGGCAGATAGGCAGTATTTTAAAATGTCTGCTGTCATCTATTGTGTGTTCATTTGTTCAATACCCTCAGTAATGCCTGGATATATTTTTCATTCACATGATAATTTAATTTCTAATCATGGAAACAATCCTACAAGTACCCAGAGACGCTATTTTTAATACCCTTCAGAGACTATGCTTGCAGGGATCATTTCTGTAGTTGGTTACTTGAGAAGTTTCTGTGACAGGGTGGAGTACCAAATTTTAAAAGAATACACTTCAAATGCTTCAAATTTAGGATTGGAGATAGTGCTTTGTGGCTGTGTGTGTGTGCGTGTGTGTGTGTTGAATTCTCTTTGTAATCAGCAGATATGTTCTAATATTTTGCTTATAACCAAAGATACACTTTTTTTTTTTTTTTTTTTTTGGCTATTTTTGTCCATTGCAACAGTTGTATAGCTTGGGTGTAAAAGGGTAGATTAGCTCCGTTTCCACAGGCAGCTGGCTCGTTTGTTTTCTTGGGGGCAAAAGCAGGACTCTGACCTGAATTTTGTTTTAAGATGTTGACTCTGTCTGCTTTGTCGAGAAGAGACTATGAGGGAGAGGGTGAAGTCACGAAATCGGTCAGGAAACCGTTGTTATATTCCTGGTGAGAAATGATGGAGATGTGAATGAAAGTGGACAAGTGGAGGACCTGAGGATTGAGTTGACTCTGGATATACTTTGAAGTTAGAGAAGAACCCAGGAGGTAATGGATTAGATCTTTGATGTGGAGGAAAGATGAGTCCAAGGTACTTCCAAAGTTTCTTGTTTGAGCAGTGGTGAGGGTGGAGTTGCCAGTTTGCAATGTAGACGTCTGAGGCAGACAAAAGTTGGTGAATACGGAGAATACCAACAACTCAGCTTTACACATGTTAGATTGGCGTAAGCATAAGGATAATTGATCCTGAGGTTGGTTAGAGCTGGAGGCATACACATTTTGGAGTTATTGGCCCATAGATATATGGTACACCCACACAAAAGAAATGTATGTAAATTAACAGATACAGAGAGAGAGAGAGGTCTAACGTGGTGTCTTGTGTCATACTACAATGCTGGATCCTAAGGTGAAGAAATGTTTCACTTTGTTGATATTGCTAGTTTTCTGGAGTCATTGTGGCAATTTACTGTCTCAGTTGCAGTTGGGATTTCCATTTGCTCCAGATTCTTTCACGTACCTTTGTTATCCTTGAGTCAGTTTTAACTTATCGTAAACTTGTGTTTCAACCTCGATGGTCTTAACGGTAACCCTGAAGGCACAGACTTAAGAGTTCATCAGTGGAACACAACACTAGGGGGAATGGATTCATTCTGAAAGTAACAACATTTCCTAGTGGTACTGCTACCACTACTACCAATCAACAGTTATTTGGTGGTTACTATGCACCAGTGATGATTCTGTGTGTATCAACAATATCTATTAAGTGTCACAGCAGCTCAGTATCTTGAAGGCTATTTATCGTGCTTCTCATTTTATAGATGAAGAAAATGAGGCACAGAGAGATTAAACATCTTGGCTAAGGTTGCAAACTGAGTGAGTGGCAGTGTCAAGATTCGAAGCCATGTAAGCAGGTTTAAACTTCTGCTCTTATCTACATGTTTGACTGCCTCTCACTAAGCAATTGTGAACATGAACAGTTGTTTAGTAAATCTTGTGCTGCTCCCTTAGATTGGCTGTGATGTACAGTTCACACTTTCCTCCATTTGACTTTGTTAAGTCAGCAGAGGAGAATCAGTGCTTAAGGATTATAAACTTCTTTTCGGACTTAGAGATTTACAGTGTGTCTGTTTAAATGTGTGCAAAAATGACTTTAGATGTTGCAGAACTGACTTTAAAGTAGTACACTATCAAATAACTGTGAAATCCAAATGACCTAGTTAAGAGATCATGACACTCACATTTCTCCATGGCTGTTTTAGATTTTGTGCCTTATAAGGGTGACTGGTTAAAAGTTGAATATTCCACTGAACCAGGCTTCTCAAACTTCAAGGCAAGCTCTGTGAAGCCCACCCGTTGTATTCATGCGGAAGAGGTAATTTCTTTCCTGTTGCTCCCATCATCGGTTTCTGCAAACCCTTCCTTTCATGATAAATTTCATGCCCAAGATTCTGTTTGGTGTAATGGGAATTCCAGAAAATATGAAGAAATACATTCTTTGCCAACAAAGGAGCCACTTTCCTTATTGAAAAGGCAGGACTTCCCAAAGGAAATAATTTGAAAATTATGTAGAACAAGCACATTAATTGATTAAGTTCTAAATTGTGCATTTTACTCGATACCCAAATGTTATTAGAATCTTCCAACAACAGGAGGAAGAAAAACAATCTTTGTGCCAGAAAATTGTAGGGAAAGAATGAACGAAGTGTGTTGTGGGACTTGAGCTTAACAGTAAATGCTGAGAATGATTTGGGTGTTGGAGCCTGAATATGACCAGGAAATTCAGGGCAATAGAGGGTAATGGACATATTTTGGTAATATTTAGAGCAGGATTTCTCATCAGAGACCCAGGCCTCATCCCTGGAGAGCCTGATTTAATTGGTCGGTGGTGGAGCATGGACATGGGGATCCTTACAAAGCACCCCTGGTGTTAGCAACGGGTCAACCAGGTTGGGAATTATTGATTCGCATCGAAGTGACCTGCAGGACCCAGAGTGAGGAGGTGAACAGCTGTTTACAGTGATTATTGGGCTTTCTCATAATCATTTCCATTATTTATACTCACAGGTCCGCGTTACTCACATACGTGGAAGAAATGGGGTGATAAGTAATAATATCTTTTTCACCTTGGATTCTGTGAAACTTCCTGATGGATATGTACCTAAAGTAGATGATATCGTCAATGTGATTATGGTGGAGAGCACTCAGTTCTGCTTTAAGTGGAGAGCGGTTTCTATCATCCCAGCACAAAAATTGTAATGACAAAGCTTTTTTTATTCTGTTTATCTTTCCTTCTATGAGCAGTAAAGGGGCTGGTTTAACTGAAAAGGTTAGCTTAGTAAGCCTAAATAGTATTTTACATATGGCTTTTCCGGCAAATCTAATTGAGATACTGGCTAGTTCAATTGGACCATGAACCCAGCTTAGGGAAATAACTTATCAATTAAAAAGCATGCTAAATTCACTTGCTAGGCACTGGAGGAAAGGAGTTCTTAATTAAAATGAACACTGCCATTAAATTTGAATTCCATGTTTCCCATTAGCAGCAGCAGATTCAGGATGGCGGAGGCCTGGGGCGGCCCTAAAGGGAACCTTGGAGCCAAAGCATTTAACTGAAAAGGCAGCAGGGACAGCATGTTAAAGGCATGATTTAAAGTTACAATTTAACTTCAGTTTTGAGTCCCCCTTATGCTGTCTGTACAATCTGTATTGTTCCATAGTCTCTTTCATCTTCTGTCATTCACATAATTTGCAATGTTTATTGTTTCCTTGTGTTCCTTCTTCCCCATGCTAGAATGTGAACTCCACAATGGCAGGATGTGTTTTGGTCTGTTTTTTCTTTCTTTCTTTTTCTTTTTTCTTTCATTAAAGCATCACCAACACTTAGAAGAAGGTGTCACAGACTCAAGGAGCAGATAAAATGTTATTAACTTCAATGACTGAATGATTGGGCCAGCAATGATATTTAGCTGTGCTTCATTCATCACTGGTTCCTTAGTAATAAAATTGTTGAGCAATGCATTAAGACCTCTCTTGACTTTTTAACAACACCAACAATCACGGAAAACAGACTCTGCTGCAAATGAGCCTCTGTAAGCCACTTTGTTGCAGGGGTGCAGCTCATGTGCAGTCATGAAGAAAAATACAAACACAGAGCTTTTGAAGGAAGGACAACCTGCTTACCCACTGGGAAGGGTTATACTAAAATGCAACAAATACATCCCATGAAATTTCATGCTTTCATCTAACAGAACAGTTAACCGGGTAACTGTGACCTAGGGGAAGGGACGTATTCAGAACTATAGGCGTAGCTTGAATGTGGTTGTGAACTGACCCTGACTCCTGTGATTCATAATTCCACCATTACCCCCGGTCCTTAAATAGAGTTGTGTTTTAACTTTCCACTACAGATCCAGTGAGACCTCCCAATCATCCAGGGATTTGTTTCCCACTTGATAGGAACAGTGAAGGTCTCCTAGAGTTCCCATTTTCACTCATTGGTTCACTCTACAAAATCCTACTGACTCTCTTTGGTGTGCCAGGCACTGTTGAGGCTCTAGAGTTATACCCTTAACCAAAAGGACAAAATTCCAGGCCCTAATGGAACTTGTGTTCTTTCAATGCCCCCACCCCCTAACCGTCCTTGGCTTCCTGACCCATGCAGCAGTAGCTCCTATGATTGAAAGGGGCAAGCGGGAGATGTGGCAACACCAGGTGCCTGTGAATGTCGTCATTCAAAAGCAGCCCCACACCCTGTGGAATTACAGAGCAGTCCACGTTAGACTTGAGAAATGCAAGGGCCATGACTTCCACTACCTCCCATTTAATTCTGCAGTTTGGTTGATGTGGAAGAATGGTCTCTGGGAGTTATAATGCATTATGATAAGCCCAATCGGATGGTGATTCAGTCACAGCTGCTGTTTCACA
Source organism: Papio anubis (assembly GCF_008728515.1). Taxonomy (NCBI): domain Eukaryota; kingdom Metazoa; phylum Chordata; class Mammalia; order Primates; family Cercopithecidae; genus Papio; species Papio anubis. The sequence continues at coordinate 19,236,493 of NC_044996.1, forward strand.
AACTTCCTCACCGGACTGAGGATCACCTGGGAGGCAGCAGTTCAGCTGGGCAGGTGGTGGGGATTGGATACATTTCCTCTACTTGCAAATAGCAAAGCCCAGAACTGCTTTGCTTTCATAAGGCTGACCAAGCGGCGGTGCATTTTGAATATTTTCCCTCAGAGATGAATTAACTCCAAGGTTCTTTCCCACAACTGAGAATGAATTGTGTTTGATCATCTCACCCTCATCACATCTGTGTCCCTAAATGTATGCCCTCATGGCACAAGGACAGAAGGACCCAGGGAATAGGAAATAGTGGACTCTGTCAGAAATGTGCTTTTCTCACATGTGAAGGAATTGGCTTGAAAATACAGGGACCTGTCACCACGAGTTTCTGGGACTCCAGTGTTCTGCCACAGAGCTTCCAACTGGCACACCATGAAGGTGTTGCAGATGTGCTGATATCAGATGCTTCTCTGCTCATTTAGAGATACATGCAATGAAGAAAACGAAATTAGATAATGATCTTTAGCCAGGTTTGGCAAGCTCTGGCCCTTCTGCCAATTCTGGCCTGATGCCTGCAATGATTCTCAAAACATAAAGTTCTGTTTAGGTACCCAGAGCTTAATCAGGGCCCAATAGATTGAACCCGGTGTTCTTGTTGTCATGATTATGCATACTGTTAATCAAAGAGGCACCTTGAAGTCTCTCATTATGATTGTGGTTTCATCCTCTAACTACCTGTAGCTTTCAGAGGTTCTGGTTCATCATTTCACTCCTCTTGTGGGATGCATAAATCTTTAACTGTACATCTGCCAAAGGGATATGCTCTGTGAATGTAAACAACTCTTCTTAGTTATGCTTAGTATGTAGTTCTCTGTTTTATCAAAATTTCAAATTCTACTTAATCAGCCATATTTACAAGGATCCCTATTCCCTTGGTGTTGGAGAATACGGTGTTTCGAATTGAACCTCTTACATCTTTTGGTGAACTTGAGGTTGCACGTAAACCTCCAGTAACAGCCCAGAAATACAGAGTTTATTCAGTTTTCCTCTCTTTCCACATTTCCACGTGTATTGTTTCCTTCTCAGCTTTGGAGAACCCTACCTTCCATTAACCTCTGTGTATTTACTTCTTTGCACAATCCTGCCAAATATGCTCTCCTACATTGGGTACCCTTCCATCTGTTCTCTAACTCCCTCTTCTCATGGACCCTGGCTTACAGGAGGCTTCCTTGGAACCATTTTTTGGCAGGTTCCCTGCCTGCCTCCCTAAGCTTGCATACCCTGGTTTCCAGGGAAGGGAGGGCTAGAGAAAAAGGTTCTCTGTTGCCTTTGGAACTCCTCACAGAACTAGCTTTTAATCACCATTTCATGGTAATAGTCACCCAGGACAGCCTGGGTTAAGTGCTTCATGAGTTTCTTTCCAGATCTGCTGGCCTGGCCAGAAGAGTGAAGTCTTGGGGTTGGTTAAGGGCTATCAGTCTAAACATCCACAACTGAGGACTCTGATCAGTTAGCACTCGTATTGGTCTCATAAGTGGGAGGAAGTTAGTTCACCTCATCTTACAGCTGTTTCACTTTCCTAAGAGCATTGCCCCAGTTAACCCTAAATGATGTGAATTAGAAACTTCATTCCCCAAATCCTCTGAATAGTTGAAGGCCTACTGTCTATACAAAGGGTAAAAAGCATAACCTTGTTGTTGAAGTTCCATTGAAAGGAAGCAAAATGTGGCCAGGCTTGATGGCTCATGCCTGTAATCCCAGCGTTTTGGGAAGCCGAGGCAGGGGGAATCACCTGAGGTCAAGAGTTTGAGACCAGTCAGGCCAACATGGTGAAACCTCATTTCTAGTAAAAATACAAGAAAATTTAGCTGGATGTGATCGCTCTCCTGCACTCCAACCTGGGTGACATAGGAAGACTCCATCAAAAAAAAAAAAAAAAAGGAAAAAAAAAGAAAACAAATGGTACAAGTAATTTTGACAGCATAAAGAACATACCTCACAGTGGTTAGGGGGACTAAACATCTGTGTTCCCCAAAAATTCCTTTGTTGAAGCCATAATCCCCAATGTAATCATATATGCAGGTGGGGCCTTTGGGAGGCGATTAGGCTTGGATGGGGTCATGAGAGTAGAGCCCCATAATGGGATTTGAATCCTTAGAAGAAGAGGAAAAGAAGTCAGCACTTGCTCCAACTCCTCCATGGAAGGAAATAGCGAGAAGGTGACCATCTTTGAGCCACAAAGAGGGCCCTTGCCCAGAACCGAATCAGTCAGCACCTTCTTCTTGGACCTCACATCCTCCGGAACTGTGCGATATAAATGTCTGTGGTGTTGTGTTACAGCAGACCAAGCTAAGACAACAGAGAGCTGACATTGACATTATGTGACAAATAAAAGCAATCCATACACTCATTGTGTTTTGAAAAACAAAGGTATGAATTGGGAAAACTGCCATCGCATGAGTATCCCAAAATTCCCATGGATGGGAATTGCCCCCATCCATTAAATCATAATGAATAATGTATGTATTGGTACAGGTCGTCTAAAGCCTTGTCACACTATTCTTTTTTTTTTTTTTTTGAGACGGAGTCTAGCTCTGTCGCCCAGGCTGGAGTGCAGTGGCCAGATCTCAGCTCACTGCAAGCTCCGCCTCTCGGGTTCACGCCATTCTCCCGCCTCAGCCTCCCGAGTAGCTGGGACTACAGGCGCCCGCCACCTCGCCCGGCTAGTTTTTTTGTATTTTTTTAAGTAGAGACGGGGTTTCACCGTGTTAGCCAGGATGGTCTCGATCTCCTGACCTCGTGATCCTGACCTCGTGATCCACCCGTCTCGGCCTCCCAAAGTGCTGGGACTACAGGCTTGAGCCACCGCACCCGGCCACACTATTCTTAAAGAAACGTTTGTCTAAACACTAATCCAAAACTTATTTCCAGTGTAGCTTTTGTAACGGAAGGAGTAACATTGCGTTCCATGGCGCAACTCATGTACACAAGGGAGACTAAATCACTGACATGCAAGAAAACCCAATTTATTGGCCGATTTTACTTACAAGTGTCGCTGTGGTCAGACTTCTGAGGACAGGTTGTAAAGCCAGGAAAAAGCTGAGTTGAGCCGGGATCTAATGTCTTCCGAACTACAGCTCTTACGTTTACAGCCAGCTGTAACATTACCCTGAATGAGGCCAAATACTGTTTATATAGATGCAGAATTGAAAGCAAAGTATTCAGATTTGGTGTGATTTGCCTTAAAACCAGATCCTCTCACAGGTTGCCTGGAACGGTTCAGGATGTTACTCTTTTCTGATTTGATTATTTGCTGCGGTATTTATTGAGAACGTACCATGTGCCCAGCACTGTTCCAGATGCTGAGGCCCCAGCAGACAGAAAAAGCAACAACGAACAAAAGCTCTGCAGTCATGAAGCTGATACACAAGGGTGAAGAGACAGACAACACTCTGACAAGCATATGAATAAGTAAGAATTTCCGTCTAGCAGTTAGTGACATAAAGAAAAGTAAGCAGGTGTTTGTGATAAGAGGTTTTTGATAGCAGTGACCACGGACACATTGTTTTCAATATTTTCAGTGTGAGTCAGTCTCCCTAATTTGAGGGTGAAACATTCTACAGCCAAGTCAGAGACACAAACAGGAAAGAGAGGGCACACAGCTGCTCTGTGGCCCAGCGGAATTTATCCCCTGACACTCAAGCCCAGCAGCCATTTCTTATCTGATGTGTTCCCAGCCTCTGGAGGCACCTGCCACCACAAGAGATCATTCACAATGTTTTCAGCAGGGTAGTATAGAAGAGCCCCTTCTTTGTTCTGCAGTATTCGCTCAGCAGAGACCTGTCTTCCTGGTGCTGGAATCTACCTGTAGCTTCTCTGCCAGCAAGTTTGACCCCTGCAGAGGAGGCTGAGTCTTACTTAGCGAAGTTTGCCAGAGAAGGCTGTTTCTTACCTTTTTCTAAGGCTATTTCTTAGCACCAATCTCTTGCTGCAGCATCCATTATTAACTCTATTTTTGCCAGCAGGGACACAGAAGAGTTGTGGGCATCTTTTCATGTGTCTGAGTGGCTGATCTGTCTTTGATTCTGGCTGCTTTCTTCTGTGTCATGATAGAAACTAACAAATTTGACCCAATGATTGTTTTTCAATTACTCTTTAGAGGTGGTGGGACTACAGGTATGTTTTCAAAGATTGATAGTTTTCACTGATGGATGGCATGGAGCGTGTAAAGAAAATGGAGAAAACTAAGGATTTTGGCAGGGATATGATGCTAACCCACTGTGTGAACTGAGCTGACATCGTCTGAGATGGAGAAGATTTAAGGAGCTATGAGGGTTGATGGAAGCTCGGGACATGTGAAATTTTGGACACCTTACCCTTGAGATGTCTATGGGACCACCAAATGTGTGACTCAGTATATACATGGGACTGGGAGTTACCTGCATTTAGATGCTATGGGGCTGGCGTGTGGATAGAGAAGCCATTCAGGGCCTGAGACCTGGAGCACTCTTGTGGGATCCTGATAGGAGGAAGATCTCGACAAAGAGGCTGAGAAGGAGTCTTTCTAGGATAGGGTGGTCACGCAAAAGACTGAAGAACTTATCTCAAGAAATGGGGAGTCCCTAACGGGGTCAAACAGTAAGGTTGAGTGATGAGAGTCTAGTATATTGACCACTGGATTTGGCGACCTGGAGGTTTCCTGTCATTTTAAGAGCAAATTAGGGGCCTGACGGGGATAAAAGCCTGATGCCAGAGGAATAAGGAGGGAATGGGAGCTCAGGAAGTGAGCAGAGGTGATTCTTGAAATAGCATTTGCTGTGGGGGGCAGGATGAACAGGAATGGGACTGAAGGGGAAGTGAGGCCAAGGAAGCTTATTTGTCCATGTACATTTTATAGAAGGGAGTTGTTTGTCTATGAAGTTTTTAAGATGAGTGATTCTTGTCTATGTGTGTATGTTATTCCATTAGAGGCAAAGATTAAAAAAAAGATTGTTGATGCAGGAGGAAGAGAGGCAGTTGTAATAGAAGCAACATCCTCAGAGAAAATGTGTCAAGAGAATGGTTCCATGTGCTCAGTGGAGTGTCTGCTCTGGCCAGGGGCTGCGATGTCTTTCCATTGTTACAAGACAGAAGGAAGAGAAAGCCAGGATGGGTGCCAGGAGGTTCACAGAGGAGCTCCTGTCTCATGACCTTTGTTTTCTCTGAGAAATAAGAGGAAATGTCTGCTTATCTGTGTGTTCTACTTTTCAGACAATCGTAGAATATTGGAGTAATCAAAATGTACAAGAGCAGTTGTTGTGGGTTGAATTTTGCCCGTAAAGACATATACACAATTTGTGAGCCCCAATAACTGTGCATGTGACTTTATTTGGAAATAGGGTCTTTGCAAAAAAAAAAAAAAAATCAAGTTAAGATGTGGTTCTACAGCATTAGGTTTAGTCATAAACTCCTAATCCAGTGAGTGGTGTCCTTATAAGAAGAGGGATATTGGACACACAGACACATGGAGAAGAGCACCATGGGATGAAGGAGGAAGTGATTGGAGTGATGTATCTACAACCCAAGGAAAGCCACCAATGACTACCGGCAACCTCCAGAAACTTGTAATAGACTCTCCCTCAGAGCTCACCAGAAGGAACCAACCTCGCTGACACCTTGATTTCAGACTCATAGCCTGCAGAACTGCCGGAGAATAAATTTTTGTTGTTTTAAGACACAAAGGTGTAGTAATGTTTTTTGGCCTCCTTAGGAAATTCACACAGCTGTGTTATATTTTGAGACATAGATAACCCTCAACCGATCCCATTAACTAGATGATCATCTTTGGCAATACTTTTACCTGTTCTCACTGCAGGAGAGGAAAGACAAACAGCTTTCATCCACAGTGCCCATGAATTGCAGCAGAATCATCTGAACTGTTCCGCTTGCTTCATGCTCTGACCTCTTCCAGCCTATTTACAACCAAGCATCTGGAGTGATCCCTGGGAGGCTCCAAACCTTTCAGGGACTTTACACATCATGGGCAATAAAAGCCAAAGAACGTCCAGTGTCCCACTGTCCCACATACAGCCTGAACCTCTATTACCTCTCTTACCATACTTCCTACTCTTCTAACCCTCACTGCCTCTGCTCCAACCACTTGGCTTTCCTTGAACACATCAGGCACAGTCTTGCTGTATGGTCTTTGCACAAACTGAGCCTTCCATCTGAATGGCTTCACCAAATACAGCTGCCTGGCTAACTCCAACATCTTTCTCAACTATTGCTTTCCAATGAGGGCTACTCTGACCATGCTATTATAAACTGCAATCCAACGCACGATTCCCAGTACTGTGGATTCCCCTTGTCCTGCTATATTTTTCCATGGCATTTTTGCCTTCCAACATATCATATATTTTATTATGTGATGTTTAGTGTCTCCCTTTTGTATCCTGTGAAAAATCCACCCTCACAGGGCGAAGATTCTTGATTCTTTCATTCACTAACAAACTTTAAGAACACAGAACAGTGTCTGGCTCACAGCACTTCACAAATTTTGCCAAATGAATGAATAAGGGTAATGTGTACAGCAGAGTAATGTAAGTATAAATAGGTAAGCGATGTGTGCATGGTAGCAATGATCATAAAATGATTCTATTATAAATTATCACTGGACTCAAAATGGGAGTCCTAGTACAAAAGACACGTACTTGCCATCACTAAAACATTGACTACCCACATGGTGCCTTCTCTTCACAAAATAGTTACTCCTGGTGAGGAGTAACTATTGGCCACTCACTGAGTGGTAAGTCCTTATGCTAAGCACCACGAATACAAGGGCAAGAATAGGATTTTTGGTTGCACAGCCGGTGTTTCAGGCACCCATCCTCCCATCCTCCCAGGAAACCCAACAGAAGACCCTGTATCCCCTGAGTACACGCAAAACCCAAGCCCTCAAGCCATTTTCCCCAGGCCGTCTTAATAGTGTCCTCAGCCTTGATGGGAGGAGCCACGAGGTTCCCGCCCGTCACCTTTTAATAGCCACAGGAACCTGCCCACCCACCCACTGCACGCGCATTGGCTGGACAGTGGTTGAGGGTGGGCCCTGATGAGCGCATGCTCAGAGGGAAAAGCCAGAAGGGTACTTGTGAGCTCCTTTGGTGGCTGCGGTTTCCCTGGCTTTCCTGAGGGGGGCTCACTTACGTCTGGGTCCCATCCCACAGAGGCTGAGGAGGAGAAGCAGGAGGCGAGTCCCTGAGGAGACGCCGTGACCTGAGGGCTTCCTTTACTGAGGAGGTCTTGTGCTTCATCTGTCACAAGCAGTGTCCAGGCTGGTGGTGATAACTGGGACGATGCTCAGGCTTCTGAGACTTGCTTTGGCCTTTTTTCGGAGGACGGCTGACCCCGCAGAGCGGCAGGGCCCACAGCAGCAGGGTCCACAGCAGCAGGGCCCACAGCAGCAGGGGCTCCCACAAGGTATTCCTCTGTGTGTCCCCTAGTCCCCCACCTCAGAAGCTTCCCAATAGGGGCTCTGTCACCCCTGGCATGAGGCTGTGGTGACTCGGGCTGGTACAGCACATGACGGCGGCTCCATCTTCTGTGTGTGCATGGGGAGGTGTCCGGAGTCCCCAACAAGTTCCTGAGAACCAACCCCCAAACTCTCCTGTCCATCTAAAGTGAGAAGGTGTTGACAGAGAAGACCTTGGAGGCTGTACCGCCTGTGCTATTTCCCCACGTGGTTGTGCAGCACATGCCTATTTATATTTCCAGTAGGCGAGAAACTCCCTAATTTGCGAGTGAATTTAGGCTTGTATCCCAAACGGGAATGTAATTTGAAGCCAATTGGACGCCTCATACTTATCTGATCCCATAGGAGGGCAGAGAACCCGTTGTGTGGGCAGACTGCTGAAGTCAGATTCCTAAATGTTGCTTATCAGCTAGGCTTGTGTAGAATTTTAAAAAATAAATAAAAATAAATAATAATAATATGAAGAAGACAAAAGAAAGAAAACCATTCAGACTTTATTTTGGGCTAGCCTTCAATCTCCAGATATCTTTTAGTGTTTTGTCTGCTGAGATGGTTAAGTGTCTATAGAAGGTGCTACTCTTCATGTTGGTGATAATGATGAAGGGATATAATAGGAGCAGAAGCTTAAAGACGCTCATATGTAGATATGGTGATAACTCTCTTGTGCAAGGCACTCACAACTCTAGACAGTTGATGTGCATGTGTCAGTTAATATTCACAAACTGGGCACAGTGGCTCACACCTGTAATCCCAGCTCTTTGGGAGTTCCAGGTGGGTGGATCATTTGAGGCCAGGAGTTGGGGACCAGGCTGTGCAACATGGCAAAACCCCGTCTCTACCAATAATTCAAAAATTAGCTGGGCGTGGCTGCACGCACCTCTAGTCCCAGCTAGTAGGGAGGCTGAGACATGAGAACTGCTTGAACCCAGGAGGCGGAGGTTGCCACGAGCCCAGATTGCGCCATTGCTCTCCAGCCTGGGCAGTGGAGCCAGACTCTGCTGAAAAAATTAAAAATTAATTGTAAATTTAAAAATTAAAATTTCAATAAATTTTTAAAAATGTACAACAACCCTATTAGGCAAAATCGTGATTGCTGTGGATTGACAGATGAAAACAAGATCAGAGACATTAAAAAAGCTTCTCTGCCCAGGTTTATGCAGATGGTGAGTGTAAGACATATTTGTAGTAGATGTTTGCATTTGAAGCTAATAATGTAACTTTTGTTTCTTTTCCTTGTAGGTGACACCCAGTTGAAAACTGTGCAGGGAGTTGTCACAAGTTTCTGTGGTGATTATGGCATGATTGATGAGTCGATCTACTTCAGTAGTGATGTTGTGACTGGCAACGTTCCTCTAAAAGTTGGACAAAAAGTTAATGTGGTTGTGGAAGAAAATAAAACACTTTATGCATTGAGAGCAATCAAGGTGAGATGTGCATGAATTTGGAAATTGTGTCTTATGCCAGTGGGCTTTCTTTCTGCATCTTTCTTTTCTTATATTAATCCAGCATCTCTGCTGTGATCCATAGAGTGGATGTCAACTGGAATTTGAAACCCCACCCCTCTGAAGCTATAGGTTCTTCTGTTCCAATATTTGTAGTGATTTCTGCTTTAAAACATAAAAATTACTTATCTATTCTTCTAATCTTTAAACAATATGGGTAACAATAATAATTATTGAACTCTATATAATCCTGCAACTTCTTTCATCAGGTAAAAAAAAAAACATTTTCTGTAGTGTGCATTCATAGCAGTGGAATTGCTGTGTCAAACCATGTGCTTTGTAGACATTTTTATTTATTTATTTATTTATTTTTGAGACGGAGTCTCGCTCTGCTGCCCAGGCTGGAGTGCAGTGGCCGGATCTCAGCTCACTGCAAGCTCTGCCTCCCAGGTTCATGCCATTCTCCTGCCTCAGCCTCCCGAGTAGCTGGGACTACAGGCGCCCGCCACCTCGCCCGGCTAGTTTTTTGTATTTTTTTAGTTGAGATAGGGTTTCACCGGGTTAGCCAGGATGGTCTCGATCTCCTGACCTCGTGATCCGCCCGTCTCGGCCTCCCAAAGTGCTGGGATTACAGGCTTGAGCCACCGCGCCCGGCCTGTAGACATTTTTAAAAGAGCTTCGTGGAGGTATAATTCACAAACCACAAAACTCTCTTAAGGGTAAAATTCAATAACATTTTGCAAGTTTAAGGAGTCCTGACAATGTCACCTGAGTCCAGATATTTATCCATTCAGTGGCTACTACGGAATTATTCTTTAGCTCTATTGTACTGATTGATTCTCTCAGCAATAGGCTGTGAGACTGCCCATCTGCCCATATAGGCAAGGACAGCAATATTATCAATCTGAATCTTTGCAAATATGAGAAGGGAAAAGCAGTCTCATCATTCATTTGGAATTATTAAGGGTCTTAATAAGATTATAGCAAGTTTCCTTTCTTAGAACTACTTATACATTAGGGATATTTACGGCTATCTCTGTGGTAGGATAATTAGATTTTTAACAGGAAAGTTTGTATTAGAAGCCCTTGTAGTATTTCGTCCGATACCATCTTTTTCCTTTGCTTTAAGTCTTTCATTCTTTTACAGCATTTATTGAGATATAAGTCACAAGACCATGCAATTCACTCATTTAAAGGGTACAATACAGTAGTTTTAATTTGGTCACAGAGTTAGGCAACCATCACCACAAACAATCTTAGAACATTTTCATCACTCAAAAAGGAAACTCCATAACCATTCGTAGTCTTTTTCCATTCCTTCGTGCTTTCCCAACTGTCCCCTCCCCCCGTAACATCCAGTCCCAGGCAATCACTTATCCAGTTTCTGTTTGTATATATTTGCCCATTCTGGACAGTTAAAAAAGGTTCCTTCAATTTTTAATAAATTGGAAAGTTGGGTTAGATTAAAAAAAAAAGGTTCCTTCTTTATAACTGTAATTATATCTTCTTTCAACAACATCTCCTCATTCCTCCATCCACCCTATCAAACCAAGCATCTGGTAATCACTATTCTACTCTACACTGCTGTAAGAGCAACTTCTTTATAATCCTCAATTTAATGTGACTATGCAATATTTGTCTTTGTGTGACTGGTGTATTTCACTTACATATCATTCTTCAGGTTCATCCATGTTATCCCAAATGGCAAGATTTAGTTGTGTTTTATGGCTGAATGGTATTCCATTGTATATTTATACCACATTTCCTTTATCCACTCATCCGTATATGGACGCTTAGTTTGCTTTTGTTTCTTGCCTATTGTGAATAGGGTTGCAATAAACATGGAAGTGATGACATCTCTTTGACACACTGATGACACTCTCTTTGAATACATGCTCAGTAGTGGGATTCATGGATAGTGTGATAGTTCCATTGTTAAAATTTTGGGGAACCTCCATACTGTTTTCCTTAATGGCTGTAACAATTTATATCCCACAAACTGTGCATAAACGTTCCAATTTCTTCACATCCTTGCCACCACTTGTTATCTCTTTTCTTTTTAGTGTTAGCCATTTTAACATGCGTGAGGTGGTACCTCTATGGTTTTGATTTGCATTATCCCAATGTTAAAGAAGGTGAGCGTTTTTTCATATGCCTGTTGGCCGTTTGTATGTCTCCTTTTGAGAAATGTCTATTCAGGTCTTTTGCTAATTTTTAATAGGATTATTTGATTTCTTGCTATTGAGTTGTTGAAGTTATTCATACATTTTGGAAACTGATCCCTTACTAGATGTATAGATTGCCAACGTTTTCTCCTGTCCTATAGATTATCTCTCCACTCTTTGATGGTTTCCTTTGTGGTATCAAAGCTTTTTAGTTCGATGTAACCTCCCATTGGCCTGTTTTTTTCTTTTGTTGCCTTTGCTTTTGAGGTCCTATTTTTGAAATATCATAGCCCAGAACAGTGTCATGGAGCTTTCCCCCTATGTCTCATTCTTGTAGTTTGATAGGTTTGTGTCTTCCTTTTAAAGCTTTAAGTCATTTTGAGTTGATTTATATACATGCTGAGAGATAAGGGTGGAAATTCATTTTTCTCAGATGAATATTCAGTTATTTTCAACATCATTAATTGAAGAGACTGTACTTTCTCAACATTATGTGTTCCCGGGCCTTTTGTCGAAAATCAGTTGACTGTAAATGCACGAATTTCATTCCAGTCTGTGTATTCTGCTCCATTGGTTGATGTATCTGTTTTTATACTGGTACTATGCTGTTATGCTTACTATAGCTTTGTCATATGTTTTGACATCAAGTAGTGTGATGCCTCCAGCTTTGTCTTTGTATTTCAGACTGCTTCGGCTATCTGGAATCTTTTGTGGTTCCATACAAATTTTAGGAGTGTTTCCTCTATTTCCAAGAAGAATGTCATTGGTATTTTCATAGCAGTTGCATTGAATCTGTAGATTTCTTTAGGATACAGACATTTTAACAATATTTATTCTTCTTGTCCATGAACACATGATACATTTCCATTCATTCCTGCCTCATTCAATTTCCTTCGTCAATGGTTTATATATAGTTTTCGGTGTTGCAATCCTTCACGTCCTTGGTTAAATTTATTCCTATTTTATTTTTTTTGAAGTTGTTCTAAATGGGATTGTTTCTTGATATATTTTTCTTTTTTTTTTTTTTTTTTTTTGAGACGGAGTCTCGCTGTGTCACCCGGGCTGGAGTGCAGTGGCGCGATCTTGGCTCACTGCAAGCTCCGCCTCCCGGGTTTACGCCATTCTCCTGCCTCAGCCTCCGAGTAGCTGGGACTACAGGCGCCCGCCACCGCGCCCGGCTAGTTTTTTGTATTTTTAGTAGAGACGGGGTTTCACGGTGTTAGCCAGGATGGTCTCGATCTCCTGACCTCGTGATCCACCCGCCTCGGCCTCCCAAAGTGCTGGGATTACAGGCTTGAGCCACCGCGCCCGGCGATATATTTTTCTGATAGTTCAGTATTGGTGTGTAGAAATGCTACTGATTCTTGCATGTTATTTGTGTGTTGTGCCACTTTCCTGAATTTGTTTATTAGACCTAGAAGCTTTTCGGTGGTGTCTTCAGGGTTATTTATATGTAAGAGTTTCCCGTCTGCAAACAGGGCCAATCTAAATTCTTCCTTTTAAATTTAGATGCCTTTTGTTTCTTCTTGCCTAATTTCTCTGGCTAGCACTTCCAGAACTATGTGTGATAGAATGGGCAAAAGTGGACATTTCTGTCTTGCTTTAGGTCTTAGAGGAAAAGCCTGCAACATTTCCCCCATTCAGTATTATGTTACCTGTGTGTTTACCATATATGACCTTTATTGTGTTGAGGTGCACTCCTCCTATATCAAGTTTGTGGAGTTTTTATCACAGAGGGATGTGGAATTCGGTCAAATGCTTTTCCTGCTTAAATTGGAATGATCCTATGGCTTTTGTGCTTCATTCATGCGATATGTCACATTTATTGATTTGTGCATGTTGAAACTTCCTTCCATCCCAGGATGAATCCCTCTGGAACACGATGAATGATGTTTTTAATGTGCTGTTGAATTTGGTTTACTAATACTTTCTTAAAGATTTTTGCAACTGTGTTCATCAGGAATTTTGGCATGTAGTTTTCTTGTTTTCTCTTCTTTCTGTCTCCTTGTCTGGGTTTTCTACCAGGGTAATGCAGGTGTGATAGAATAAGAGTAGAGCTATTAATTCTTCTTTATTTATAAATTTGGTATTATTAAGAAGGGAGGTAATTCTGTCTTAGACTCTTAATTGATGGGGGATTTTTTATTACTGTATCACTTTCCTCACTCGTTAATTGTCTGTTCAGAGTTTCCATTTCTTCACCATTACATCCTGATAGGTTGTATGTGTCCAGGAATGTATCCATTTCTTCTGGCTTGTCCTGTTTGTAGGCAGATGATTGTTCACAATAGTCCTTATGATCCATTTTATTTTGGTGATGTCAATTGAAAAAATCCTTTTTCAACTTTGATTTTATTTATTTGAATATTCTCTTTTTTCCTTAGTCTAGCTAAAGTTTTGTTGATTTGCTTTACCTCTTCAAGAAACCAACTCATAGTTTCATTGATATTTGTATTGTTCTTCTCATGTCTATTTCATTTATTTCTGCTGTGACTTTTATGATTTATGTCCTACTACTTTTGAATTATATATTTTTTCTTGTTCCTCAAGGTGCAGTGTGAGGTTGTTTATTTAAGATGTATCTTTTCTTCTGAGGTAGGCTTTATTGATGTAAACTTCACTTTTAGAATTGCTTTTGCTGTATTTCATGGGTTTTCATGTGTTGTGCCTTCATTTTGCTTTATCTCAAGAAATGTTTTACACTTTTCTTTAAATTTCCTCATTGACCCATTGGTTATTTAGGAGCATGTTGTTTAATTTCCATCTACTTTTAAAGTTTCCAAAGTTCCTTCTTTTATTGATTCCTAGTGTTTTACCATTGTGGTTAAAGAAGTGATTTGATGTTATTTCAAACTCCGTTAATTTGCTAGTACCTGTTTTGTGGCCTGCCCCATAATCTATCCTCCAGAATGTTCCACATGCAGTTGGAAAGAATATGTGTTTTGCAGTATTTGGATGGAATATTCTGTAAATGACTGTTAGGTTCATTTGCTCCGGGGTGCAGATAAATCTCACTTTTTGTGGGGTCAATGTTCTGTCTGAACAATCTATTCATTGTTGCAAGTTGGATATTGAAGTCACCTACTATTATTGCATTGCACTCTATCTCAGCATTTGGACCTTAATATTTGCTTCATATATTTAAGTGCTGCTATGTTGGGTGCATATTTTTGAAAATCATTATATCCTCTTGATGAATTGACCCCGTCATCATTATATAATGATCTTCTTGGTCTCTTTTTACAGTTTGCGATTTAAAGCCTATTTTATTTGAAATCAGTTTAGCTGCTCCTGCTCTCTTTTGGTTTCCTTTTACATGGAAGAATATCTTTTTTCATGTCTTCACTTTCAGTTTACGAATGTCCTTTAAGGAGAAGTGGGTCTCTCATAGGTTTGGTTATTGTTGTTTTTAATCCATTCAGCTACTCTGTGTATTTTAGTTGGAGAATGTCATCCATTTCTATCAAGGTAATTATTGATAGGTAAGGATTTATTGTTGTCATTTAGACAATTTTTTTCTACTTATTTTGTAGGTAAATTCTGCCTTTCTTCTTCCTCTTTTACTGTCTGTCTTGATGGATAAGAGATTTTTCTCTATTAGTATGTTTTGTTTACTTGATATTTTAAAATGTGTCTATTACATGATTTTTTTCTTTGTGGTTAGTATGACGCTTACAAAAACATAATCACAACAGTTTATTTTACTGATAACATAACTTTGATCACAAAATAAAAACACTCTACCATTTAACTCCACCCTCGGATTTTGAGTTTTCTGTTTTACACTTTACACCTGTTTATGTTTTATATCCCTTAACAAATTATTGTGCTTATTTTATTTTTACTAGTTCCGTTCCTTAACCATTATGTGAAAGATATAAGAGATCTGGACACCATTGTTACCATATTAGAGTATTCTGAATTGGTGTGGTTACTTTCACTAGTGAGTTTTATACCTCCAGATGTTTTTGCATTACTCATTAGCACACTTATGTCAGCTGGAAGAACTCTCCATAGGCTTTCTTGTAAGACATTTGTGGCGGTGATGAAGTTTCTCAGCTGTGATTTCTCTGTAAAAGTCTTTATCTCCCCTTCACTTCTTGGTACATTATTCTTGGTTAGAGATTTTTTTTTTTTCCTTCAGCTCTTTGAATATATCATCCCACTCTCTTCTGGCCTATTACGCTTCTGCTGCGAAGTGTTCTGGTAGGCATATTGGAACTGCCTCATATGTGATTCACGTCTTTCCTCTTGCAGCTGTCGGGATCCTCTCTTTCTCTTTCATCTTTGACACTTTGATTTTAATATGTCATGACGTAATCTATTTGGATCGTATCTTACTGCAGAACTTTGGTCTTCCAGTACCTAGACGTTTGTAACTTTCTCTGGGTTTGGATGGCTCTCTGTTATTATTTTTTAAATAATCTTTCTACCCCTTTTTCAATCTCTCCTTCCTCTTGAATGTGAATGACTCATACTATTGCCCTGTTGATATTGTCCAAAAATCCAATAAGTTTTTTTTTCCTTTTGTGTCCCTCCTTTTTCTTTTGTCTCCTTTGACTGAGTATTTTCAATGAAGCTGTCTCCAAGTTTACAGATTCTTTATTTTGCTCAATCAATTTTCCTGTGGATGTTCTCTATTGTGTACTTCCTTCATTGTATTTTTTGATTTCAGGATTTGTTTGGCTTTTTAAGTTCCTTCAATCTTTCTCTCAAATTACTCTGGTAAAGTCTCAATCATTTCTCCGTAATTGTTTTTGAGGTTCACAGAGCATGTGGAAAATAGATATTTTGAATTATTTGTTAAACAACTCATACATTCCTATCACTCTAGGGTCAATTGCTGGCGCCTTGTTTTGTCAGTTTGGTGATGTCATGTTTTCCTTATTGTTCTTGATCTTTGTGGTCATGTGTTTATATCTGCATATTGAAGAAGTAGGTATTCATTTCAGTCTTTGCAGTCTAGCTTTTAGGGGACATCCTTTAGCAGTAAGCCTGTCCGGGCTTCTATATAGGTCTCTTTGCTTTTGGTCCTTATGTTTGTGAACACTGCAGCCTATTGAAGCACTTGGGGGCTTCTGTCTCAGGACACGATGACAGATGCTTCAATGGCATGCACTCCCATGTAGCTATTGAGTCTGGTGCCTTGCAGGACTGGAATCCAAAGCTCCATTCACTGACAACTCCCTGTTGTAGTAGAATATTCTGAGCATAAGGCCAGTGGAATCACTGGCAGAGATGTGGGCCAGGTATTGAGTTTGTTTTGCTGTGTCTGTGGCTTCCTGTCTGTTGGGACAAGTCCTAGAGATTTGAGTCCACAAGTACCATCTTGGAGTCCAGGGGACTTTGAGCTCTGTCAAGTGGTGGCACATAGTGTGAAAGGCCTGCTGTGGGTTCCAAGGCAATGTCTATGCTTGCTACTCTCTCCTCCGGTGGATGGTTATCTGTCTCCATGCTGTGCTGTTGAAGGTTGGGGAAGGGTGATGTGGGCAATATAAAAACTGTCTTTACTACCCTCTTCAATGCATCTTTTCTTATTTCATGCTATAGCTTGGTACCATGGCCTCTCACCTGGTTTTTCTTCTCTCAAGTGGCGGTATTTCATACAAGGAATGGTTTCCATTTGATGTTTTCTGCAGGAGGATGATCACTGGACGAAGGTTCCGTTTCTCCCATCTTGCTCCTTCCTCCTCCATGTTTGATTTTGTGCTATAAATATGTCCATCTTGTCATGTGACTTCTGTGGTAGGATGACATAGGCTACAATTCTAACACATAATTTACACAGTATTCACTTAACTTTTCTTCTGAAAGTCATTAATTTATTGATATCTAAACATACAGTCAGCCTGGGTTTTGTTTTCTGTGTATCTGACTGAGAGAAGGATCTGAGTGTGTTTCATTACTGGCTATTCAGTTGCCCTCAACATTAATTGGATATCCGCCGCCCTATCATTGAAATGCCACTTATGTCATACAACACATTACCACAAACATTTGTATCTGTTTGTACTTACTGCTGTTGTGTTGGTGAAAGGTATTTCAAGGCATAGAAACAGTGTTGGGGAACCCGCGAAACATAGGCAGCGTGCAGTATGTCTGTGAGTTGGTGTGGAGTCAAAAGAACAGAGCTCAAAGGTGCTTGGTGTCACTGGGATACCGGTAGAAGTGGTGGTAGATAGTGGGCGGGGAAGCTAATGCCTCATTCCTCATGACAGTAAGTGAGGAGAAATAAACATCAGATTGGTATTGACAGCTGGAAAAGACACCAGTTAGAAATGTGAAACGGCAAACTAGGGTATTTTTTAAAACCATGAAAATCAATTACGACTCAGTGGCTCCAGAAGTTTCCATCAGAAGTCTTTGAACAAAAATTCCAACCCTAGGAGTTTATCCTATAGTTAAGTCAGACAAGTAGTAGTCAAATGTTAGGACACAAGCAAAATGTCTAATTACGTGGAATTGGGTTAGTAAATTACAGCACATCCATTAACTGGGTTCCTATGACTCCTTCCCTTCTGCGTGTTATTTAAAAACTTTTTGTGTTCATTTTAGGTGATATTTTAATGCGAATACAGTGCTAATTTGCTTTTTAAAAGCATTATATATATGGCGGTGGCTCAAGCCTGTAATCCCAGCACTTTGGGGAGGCGAGGCAGGCGGATCCACGAAAGTCAGGTAGAGACCATCCTGGCTAACAGTGAAACCCCGTCTCTACTAAAAAATACAAAAACTTAGCGTGGCGGCCAGGCGCCTGTAGTCCCAGCTACTCGGGAGGCTGAGGCAGGAGAATGGCGTGAACCGGGGCCCGGGCACATTGAGCTGAGATCCGGCCACTGCACTCCAGCCTATGGAGTGGCAAGTGAGACTCCGTCTCAAAAAATAAAATAAAATAAAAATAAATAAAACTGATATATGTATTTGTGCACAGGTAGCTTATAAGGATGAGTGTTACTGCCAAAATGTAGTCCCTGGTGGTCTCGTGTGGAATATGGATTATGGGAATTAACTGCTTTTGCTGTCTGCTTATCTGCTCTACACAGGTAAATGAACTTGCATTATTTCTGTAAGTTTTAGGATTATAAAATAAGGACTAATACACTTCCAATAAGGAAAAAGGTTTGTATGCCTCTCTATTGTAGATAAAGTAAAAGCCTAATTTGGCTGGTTTATTGAACCTCCCCAGTTGAGGGTATTGTTCCAACTTTATCATGCTTCTGTCTCTAGGCCCCTGGATCTCAGGCCAGGGTTTTGCTCCTAGGCTCCTAACTTCTGTTGTTTTTCCTCTGTCTCCCTGCTCCTCTACCCCTGTTTACAAGGTTACACCTCTGTCTTCTTTCACAACCCAGCACAAATCTGACTTCCCCCAAGCAATGCCGCTATTTTCTCCCTGTCTGAAATGTTCTCCCTCTAGATAATTCACAGAAACCGTCTTTGAGCTAGTTTTATATCCTTCATCGCAACTTGCTTACGACTAGGTATCTTTCCACTTTACTGTCATTTCACTGCAAATTCCTGCGGGTAAAGGATGGTATTTTTTAAATCTGGGAATCTAGTGGTTCGAGGGCATTAAACTTGGGTACGCAATTAATATTTTGGGCTACATTTCACAATTCATGAAGCACACACATGATATTTACCATCATCTCAAGTCTGTGGTCCATTTACCACATGAACTATATTCACCAGTGTTTAGGATGGCTGTTGAAAATATTTTTGGATACCAGTGTTTTAACCATGTAAGTTCTCATGCTTAAATTTGTATTATTTTTGAAGTAACTCTTTCGTAAATCTTACAGGTGGATGTTGTGCCTCACTGTCTTTACGGTGCTGGACCCTCAGACTCAGGAACCAGACTTTTAATTGCATGTGTTACTTCTATAAGTGAAGATACTATTTATGTTAGTGACAGCATTTATTGCTCCATAGACATTGCTGCTGAAGGTATGATTTAGATTTTGAGATATATGATGTAATTCTTAATTTTTTGAGAGGATTTTAGTCCTAGAACAACCTTTACAGTGTACTTGGCTTCAGTCAATGGCTCTTCAATATTAGAGGTAAACCTTTCCAGTTGAAATTATGTGCAATATAGGGGCAAATAGGCAGTATTTTAAAATGTCTGCTGTCGTCTATTGTGTGTTCATTTGTTTGATTCCCTCAGTAATGCCTGGATATATTTTTCATTCACATGATAATTTAATCTCTAATCAAGAAAACAATCCTACAAGTACATAGAGACACTATTTTTAATACCCTTCAGAGACAATACTTGCAGGGATCATTTCTGTAGTTGGTTACTAGAGAAGTTTCTGTGACAGAGTAGACTACCAAATTTTAAAAGAATGCACTTCAAATGCTTTAAACAGAATTGGAGATAGTGCCTTGTGGCTGTGTGTGTGTGTGTGTGTGTGTGTGTGTGTTGTTGAATTCTCTTTGTAATCAGCAGATGTGTTCTAATATTTAGCTTATACCCAAAGATACACTTTTTTTTGTTACTTTTGTCTATTGCAGCTGTCATATAGCTTGGGTAAAAAGGGGGAGAATAGTTCTGCTTCCCCAGGCAGCTTGCTAGTTTGTTTCTTTTGTGCAAAAACAGGACTCTGACCTGAATTTTGTTTTAAGATGTTGACTCTGTCTGCTTTGTCAAGAAGAGACTATGAGGGGAAGAGTGGAGTCAGGAAATCAGTCAGGATAATGTTGTAATATTCCTGGTGAGAGTTGATAGAGATGTGAATGAAAGTGGAGAAGTGGAGGACCTAAGGATTGAGTGGACTCTGGATATATTTTGAAGTTAGAGAAGAACCCAGGAGGTAATGGATTAGATCTTTGATGTGGAGGAAAGATGAGTCCAAGGTACCTCCAAAGTCTTTTGTTTGAACAGTGGTGAGGGTGGAGTGGCCAGTTTGTGACGTAGATGACTGAGGCAAGCAAAAGTTGGTGAATACTGAGAATACCAACAGCTCAGCTTTACACACCTTAGATTGATGTAAGCATATGGAGAATTGAACCTGAGGTTGGTTAGAGTTGGAGGCATATACATTTTAGAGTCATTGACCCATAGATATACGGTACACACACACTAAAGAAATGTGTGTAAATTAACAGAGAGAGAGAGAGAGAAGAAGTCTAACACTGTGTCTAGTGTGTTACAATGCTGGATCCTAAGGTGGAGAATTGTTTCACTTTGTTGATATTGCTAGTTTTCTGGAGTCATTGTGGCAATTTACTGTCTCACTTGCAGTTGGGATTTTCATTTGCTCCACATTCTTTCTTTTTTTTTTTTTTTTTTTTTGAGACAGAGTCTCGCTTAGTCGCCCAGGCTGGAGTGCAGTGGCGCGATCTCGGCTCACTGCAAGCTCCGCCTCCCGGGTTCACGCCATTCTCCTGCCTCAGCCTCCCGAGTAGCTGGGACTACAGGCGCCCGCCGCCTCGCCCGGCTAATTTTTTGCATTTTTTTTTTTTAGTAGAGACGGGGTTTCACCGTGTTAGTCAGGATGGTCTCGATCTCCTGACCTCGTGATCCACCCGCCTCGGCCTCCCAAAGTGCTGGGATTACAGGCGTGAGCCACCGCGCCCGGCGCACATTCTTTCATGTAACTTATCCTGTGACTCACTTTTAACTTACTGTAAACTTCGGTTTGAAACTCCGTGGTCTTAACTATAACCCGTAAGGCACAGACTTAAGAGTTCATCAGCTGAACACAACATCAGGGGAAATTCATTGATTCTGAAAGTAACATTTCCTAGTGGTACTGCAACCACTACTACCAATCAACAGTTATTTGGTGGTTACTATGCGCCAGCGATGATCCTGTGTGCATCGCACATATCAACTAATTCTCACAGCACCTGTGTATCATGAAGGCTACTTCTCGTGCTTCTCATTTTATAGATGAAGAAAATGAGGCACAGACAGATTAAGCACCTTGGCTAAGGTTGACAGCTGAGTGAGTGGCAGTGTCAAGATTCGAAGCCACGTAGCCAGGTTCAAACTTGTGCTCTTACCTATACTTTTGACTGCCTCTCACTAAGGAGTTGTGAACAGGAACAACTTGTTTGTTTAGTAAATCCTGTGCTGCTCCCTTAGATTAACTGTGATGCATGGTTCACACTTTCCTCCATTTGACTTTGTTAAATCAGTAGAGGAGAATCAATGCCTAAGACTTATAAACATCTTTTCGAACTTAGAGATTTACAGTGTATCTGTTTAAATATGTGCAAAATGGACTTTAGTTCTAGCAGAACTGACTTTAAAGTAGTACACTATCAAATAACGTGTGAAATTAAACGTGACCTAGTTAAGAGATCATGACACTCGTATTTCTCCATGGCTGTTTTAGATTTTGTGCCTTATAAGGGTGACTTGTTAGAAGTTGAATATGCCACCGAGCTAAGCATCTCAAACATCAAGGCAAGCTCTGTGAAGCCCACCCGTTGTATTCATGTGGAAGAGGTAATTTCTTTCCGGTTCCTCCCGTCATCAGTTTCTGATAACACTTCCTTTGGTGGTAATTTTTGTGCCCAGGATTCTGTTGGGCGTAATGGGAATAACAGAAAATATGAAGAAATACATTCTTTGCCAACGAAGGAGCCACTTTTCTTATTGAAAAGGCAGGACTTCCCAAAGGAAATAATTAGAAAATTATGTGGAACAAGCACATGATTAAGTTCTAAATTGTGCATTTTACTCGATACCCAAATGTTATTAGAATCTTCCAACAACAGGAGGAAGAAAAACAATCTTTGTGCCAGAAAAATTGTAGGGAAAGAATGAGCAGGGTATATTGTGGGACTTGAGCTTACCAGTAAATGCTGAGAACGATTTAGTTATTGGAGTCTGAATATGAGCAGGCAGTTCAGGGCAATAGAGGGTAATGAACATATTTTGGTAATATTTAGAGCAGGATTTCTCATCAGAGACTCCGGTCTCATCTCTGGAGAATCTGATTTAATTGGTCTGAGGTGCAGCATGGACATGGGTATTCTTACAATGTACCCCTGGTGTTAGCAATGAGCCAACCAGGTTGGGAATCATTGATTTACATCAAAGTCGCCTGCACTCATGCATGACCCAGAATGGAGGAGGTGCACAGCAGGTTACAGTGATTATCAGACTTTTTCATAATCATTTCCATTATTTGTACTCACAGGTCCGCATTACTAGCGTACATGGAAGAAATGGGATGATAGATTATACTATCTTTTTCACCTTGGAGTCTGTGAAAATTCCTGATGGATACGTACCTCAAGTAGACGATATCGTCAATGTGGTCATGGTGGAGAACATTCAGTTCTGCTGTAATTGGAGAGCGGTTTCTATCACCCCAGCGCAAAAATTGTAATGACAAAGCATTTTAATCTGTTTATCTTTCCTTTATAAGCAGTAAAGGGGTTGGTTTAACTGAAAAGGTTAGCGTAGTAAGCCTAAACAGTATTTTATATATGACTTTCCTGGCAAATCTAATTGAGATACTGGCCAGTTCAATTGGACCATGAACCCAGCTTAGGGAAATAACTTATCAATTAAAAAGCATGCTAAATTAGCTTGCTAGTCACTGAAGGAAAGGAGTTCTTAGTTAAAATGAACACTGCCATTAAATTTGAATTTTATGTCTCTCATTAGGAGCAGCAGATTCCAGGATGACAGAGGCCAGGGACGGCCCAAAAGGGAACGTCGGAGCCAAAGCGTTTAACTGAAAAGACAGCAGGGACAGCATGTTAAAGGCATGATTTAAAGTTACAATTTGACTTCAGTTTTGAGCCCGGTTATGCTGTCTGTACAATCTGTATTGTTCCATAGTCTCTTTCATCTTCTGTCACCCTCATAACTTGCGATGTTTATTGTTTCCCTTGTTCCTTCTTCCCCATACTAGAATGTAAACTCCACAGTGGCAGGATGTCTTCTGGTCTGTTTTTTGTTTGTTTGTTTGTTTTTTGTTTTTTTTCTTTGTTTGTTTGTTTTTTCTGTTTTCATCAAAGCATCACCAAGCACTTAGAAGAGTGCCTGGAAGACTCAAGGGGCAGATAAAATGTTAAGTTCAATGACTGAATGATTGGGCCAGCAACGATGTTTAGCTGTGGTTCATTCATCACTGGTTCCTTAGGAATAAAATTGTTGAGCAATGCATTAAGACCTCTGTTGATTTTTAAACAACACAAACAACCATAGAAAGCCGACTCTGCTGTATATGAGCCTCTGTGAGCCACTTTGTTGCACAGGTGCAGAATAGTTGAAGTCATGAAGAAACGTACAAACACAGAGTCCCTCGAGGGAAGGACAAGCTGCTTACCCACTGGGAAGGGTTATACTAAAATCCCACAAGTACACCCCATGAAACTTCATGCTTTCGTCTAACAGAACATTTAGCCAGGCAGCTGTGACCTAGGGAAAGGGATATATTCAGAGCTTTGGGCATAGCTTGAGTGTCATTGTGAACTTACCCTGAGTCCTGTGATTCATAATTTCACCATTGTTGAAGTTCCATTGAAGGAAAAGAAAAGGTGGCCAGGCACATGGCTCATGCCTGTAATCCCAGCATTTTGGGAGGCCAAGGTGGGCAGATCACCTGAGGTCAAGAGTTTTACACCAGCCTGGTCAACATGGTGAAACCTCATCTCTACTAAAAATACAAGAAAATGTATGTGAGCTTGGTGGCACGCACCTGTAGTCCTAGCTACTCGGGGAGGCTGAGGCAGGAGAATCCTTTGAATCCAGGAGGCCGAGGTTGTAGCAGTGAGCCAAAGTTGCACCACCACACTCCAGCCTGGGTGACATAGGGAGACTCCATCTCAAAAATAAATAAATAAATAAATAGAAAGGAAACAAAAGGAAAGGTACAAGTTATTTTGACAGCATGAAGAACATACCTCACAGTGGTTAGGGGGACTGAACATCTGTGTTTCCCAAAAATTCCTTTGTTGAAGCTGTAATCCTCAATGTGATCGTAGATGGAAGTGGGACCTTTGGTAGGCTATTAGGCTTAGATAGGGTCATGACAGTAGAGCCCCATAATGGGATTAGTATCCTTAGAAGAAGAGAAAGAGAAGCCAGCATTTGCTCCCACTCCTCCACGGGAGGAAACAGCCAGAAGTTGACAATCTTCGAACCAGAAAGAAAGCCCTTGCCCAGAACCCAATCAATCAGCACTTTCTTCTTGGACCTCCCATTCTCCAGAAGTGTGCAATATAAATGTCTGTGGTACTGTGTAATAGTGGACCAAGCTAAGACAACAGAGAGCAGATATTGACATTCTGTAACAAATAAAAGCAATCCATACACACTCATTGTGTTTTGAAAAACAAAGGTATGGATTCAGAAAACTCCCATCCCATGAGGATCCCAAAATTCCCATGGATGAGAATTGTCCCCATCCATTAAATCATAATGAATAATATAGGTATTGGTACATGTCATCTAAACCTTGTCATTTTATTTTTATAGAAATGTTTGTCTAAACACTAGTCCATACTTATTTCCAGTGTAGCTTTTGTAATGGAAGGAGTAACATTTTACTCCATGGCGCAGCTCATGTACACAAGGGAGACTGAGTCACTGATATGCAAGAGAACCCAACATATTGGTCTATAATCATTATAAGTTTCTGCTGTGGTCAGACTCCTGGGGACAGGTTGCAAAACCAGGAAAAAGCTGAGTTGAGCTGGGATCTAGTGTCTTTGGAGCTACAGCTCTTACGTTTACAGCCGGCTGTAACATTACCCTGAATGAGGCCAAATACTGTTTAGACAGATGCACATAGGAAAGCAAAGTATTCAGATTAGGTGTGAATTGCCTTAAAACCAGATCCTTTCTCAGGTTGCCTGGAATGGTTCAGGATGTTACCCTTTTCTGATTCAATTAATTGCTGGGGTATTTATTGAGAACCTTCCATGTGCCCAGCACTGTTGTAGATGCTGAGGTCCCAGCAGACAAAAAAGTGACAACGAACAAAAGCTCTGCAGTCATGAAGCTGACACAAAAGGGTGAAGAGACAGACAACACTCTGATAAGCATATGAATAAGTAAGAATTTCTGTCTAGCAATTAGTGACATAAAGAAAAGTAAGCAGGTGTTTGTGATAAGAGGTTTTTGATGGCCATAACCACGGACAGATTGTTTTCAATATTTTCAGTCGGACTCAGTCTCCCCAATTTGAGGGTGAAACATGCAGGTCATTAGAAGCCAAGAAAGCAAATCACATGATTATATCTTTGCTGGAATCTGGCACTGAATGGTTGCTTCATGGATACTTGTGAAGGTGTGCATTTTGCTCATGGGAGAAGTGAAAACGTGAGAAGGTTTAATGGGGTGCATGGCATCCCTGTTCAGAATTGCTGTTAATCTACTTTGTGTCCAGCCCTTGTATATGCCAAGCACTGGACTAAGGGCCTTGGGACACACACGTCATTTAATCCTCACAAAGAATCCTATGAAAGAAGTCCCAGTGGTGTCATGTCCATTCTACAGCCAAGTCATGGATGCAAACAGGAAAGAGAGGGCACACAGCTGCTCTGTGGCCCAGTGGAATTCATCCCCTGACATTCAGGCCCAGCAGCCATTTCTCATCTGATGTATTCTCAGCCTCTGGAGGAATCTCCAGCCACAAAAGATCATTCATAATGTTTTCAGCAAGGTGGTAGAGAAGAGCCCCTTCTTTGTTCTGCAGTATTCTCTCAGCAGGGACCTGTCTTCCTGGTGCTGGAATCTACCTGTAGCTTCTCTGCCAGCAGAGTTTGATCCCTGCAGAGGAGACTGAGTCTTACTTAGTGAAGTTTGCCAGAGAAGGCTATTTCTTACCTCTTTCTAAGGCTATTTCTTAGCACCAATCTCTTGCTGCAGTATCCATTATTAGCTCTATTTGTGCCAGCAGGTATACATGGAAGGGTTTTGGGCATGTTTTCATGTCTGAATGGCTGCTGTCTCTTTGATTCTTTCTGCTTTCTTCTGTGCCATGATTGAAACTAACAAATTTAAGCCATTGATATTTTTCAATCATTCTTTAGAGGTGGTGAGACTACAGGTATGTTTTCAAAGGATTGATAGTTTTTGCTGATGGATGGCATGGAGTGTGTAAAGAAAATGGAGAAAACTAAGGGTTTTGGCAGGGATATGATGTTAACCCACTGTTTGAACTGAGCTGGCATCGTCTGAGATGGAGAAGATTTAAGGAAGTGCAAGGGTTGAAGGAAGCTCAGGACATGTGGAATTTTGGACACCTTACCCTTGAGATATCTATGGGATAACGATGTGTATAACTCAGTATATACACGGGATTGGGAGTACCTGAATGTAGATGCCATGGGGCTGGCATGTGGAGAGAGAAGCCATTCAGGGCCTGAGTTCTGGAGCAGTCTTGTGGGATCCTGATAGGAGGAACATCTCCCAAAAGAGGCTGAGAAGGAGTCTTTCTAGGAGAGGGTGGTCACACAGAAGACTGAAGAACTTGTTACAAGAAATGGGGAGTCCTCAACTGTGTCAAACACTAAGAGGTTGAGTGATGACAGCTTAGCATATTGACCACTGGATTTGGTGACATGGAGGTTTCCTGTCATCTTAAGAGCAAATTAGGGGCATGATGGGGATAAAAGCCTAATGCCAGAGGAATAAGGAGGGAATGAGAGCTCAGGAAGTGAGCAGAGGTGATTCTTGAAATAGCATTTGCTGTGAGGGACAGGATACAGAAGAATGGGACTGAAGGGGAAATGAGGTCAAGGAAGCTTATTTATCTATGTACACTTTTAAGATGGGAGTTATTTGTGAAGTTTTTAAGATGGGTGATTCTTGTGTATGTTTGTATGTTATTCTTTTATAGGCAAAGATTTAAAAAAAAGATTGTTGATGCAGAATGAAGAGAGGCAATA
Source organism: Papio anubis (assembly GCF_008728515.1). NCBI lineage: Eukaryota > Metazoa > Chordata > Mammalia > Primates > Cercopithecidae > Papio > Papio anubis. The sequence continues at coordinate 19,263,456 of NC_044996.1, forward strand.
GCAATAGAAACAACATTCTCAGAGAAAATGTGTCAAGAGAATGGTTCTATGTGCTCAGTGGAGTGTCAGCCCTGGCCAGGGGCTGCGATGTCCTTCCACTGTTACAAGAGAGAAGGAAGAGAAAGCCAGGATGGGTGTCAGGAGGTTCACAGAGGGGCTCCTGTTTCGCGGCCTGTGTTTTCTCAGAGAAATAAGAGGAAATGTCTGCGTACCTGTGTGTCTTAATTTTTCATTGATAATCGTAGAATATTGGAGTAATCAAAATGTACAAGAGCAGTTGCTGTGGGTTGAATTTTGCCCTGAAAGAGATATGCTCAAGTTCTGAGCCCCAGTACCTATGAATGTGACTATTTGGAAATAGGGTCTTTGCAAAAAAAAAAAAAAAATCAAGTTAAGATGAGGTCCTACAGCATTGGGATTAGTCATACATCCCTAATCCAATGAGTAGTGTCCTTATAAGAAGAGGTACATCGGACACACAGACAGATGGGGAAGAACACCATGGGATGAAGGAGGAAGAGACTGGAGTGATGCATCTACAACTGAAGGAAAGCCAACCAATTACTACTGGCAACCTACAGAATCTTGGAATAAACTCTCCCTCAGAGCTTGCCAGAAAGAACCAACCTCACTGAAACCTTGATTTCAGACTCATAGCCTGCAGAACTGCCAGAGAATACATTTTTGTTGTTTAAAGCCACGCAGTTGTAGTAATGTGCTGTGGCCTCCCCAGGAAATTAACACAGCTGTGTTACATCTTGAGACATAGATAACCCTCAACCGATCCTGTTAACCAGATGCTAAACTTTGGCAAGGCTCTTACTTGCTTTCATAGTAGGAGAGGAAAGACAAACAGCTTTCATGCACAGTGCCCATGGGTTGCAGCAGAATCATCCAAACTGTTCTCCTTGCTTCCTGCTCTGACCTCTTCCAGCCTGTTCACAACCAAGCACCTGTGATCCCTGGAAGGCTCCAAATCCTTCAGGGACTTTACACATCATGGACAATAAAAGTGAAAGGACTTCCAGTGTCCCACTATCCCACATGCAGCCTGAACCTCTATTACCTCTCTTACCATACTTCCTACTCTTCTAGCTATTCACTGCCTCTGCTCTAATCACTTGGCTTTTCCTTGAGTACATCAGGCACAGTCTTGCTGTATGGTCTTTGCACAAACTAAGCCCTCCGTCTGAATGACTCTCCCCAAAATAGCTGCCTGACTGACTCCAACATCTTTCTCAACTATTGCTTTCCAATGAGGGCTACTCTGACCATGCTATTGTAAAGTGCAATCCAACCCCCCATGCCCAGTACTGTGGATCCCTCTTGTCTTGCCGTATTTTTCCACGGCATTTATTGTCTTCCAACATATCACACATTTTATTATGTGATGCTTAGTGTCGCCCTTTTGTCATCCTGTGAAAAAACTACCCTCACGGGGCCAAGATTCTTGACTCATTCATTCACTAACAAATTTTAAGAACACAGAACAGTGTCTGGCTCACAGTTAGTGCCCTACGAGTTTTGCTGAATGAATGAATAAGGGTAATGTGTATAGCAGAGTAATGTAAGTATAACCAGGTAAACGATGAGTTCATGGTAGCAATGATCATAAAAGGATTCTATTATAAATTATCACTGGACTCAAAATGGGAGTCCTAGTACAAAAGACACGTACTTGCCATCACTAAAACATTGCCTACCCACATGATGCCTTTTCTCCACAAAATTGATCCCTGGTGAGGACTAACTATTGACTGCCCACCGAGTGGTGACTCCTTATACTAAGCACCACGAATACAGGGGCAAGAGAAGGATGTTTGGCTGCACAGACGGTGTTTTAGGCACCCATCCTCCCAGGGAATCCAAGAGAAGAGCCCTGTATCTCCTTAGTATATGGAGAACCCAAGCTCCCAAGCCATTTCCCCCAGGCCATCCTAATGGCACCCTCAGCCTTGGTGGGGGAAGCGACGATGTTTCCACCCATCACCTTTTAATAGCCACAGGAACCTGCCCGCCCACCCACTGCACGCCCATTGGCTGGACAGTGGTAGAGGCGAGCCCTGATGAGCGCATGCTCAAAGGGAGAAGTCAGAGGGGAGCCTGGGAGCTCCTTTGGAGGCTGCGATGTCCCTGACTCTCCCGAGGGGGGCTCACTATCGGCTGGGTCCCATGCCACAGAGGCTGAGGAGGAGAAGCAGGAGGTGAGTCCCTGAGGAGACGCCGTGACCTGAGGGCTTCCCTTACTGAGGAGACCTCGTGCTTCCTCTGTCACAAGCGGTGCCCAGGCTGGTGGTGACAACTGGGACGATGCTCAGGCTTCTGAGACTTGCTTTGGCCTTCTACGGGAGAACGGCCGACCCTGCAGAGCAACAGGGCCCACAGCAGCAGGGGCTCCCACAAGGTATTCCTCTGTGTGTCCACTTTTCCCCCACCCCAGAAGCCTCCCAGTAGGAGTTCTCCTCACCCCTGGAATGAGGCTGTGGTAACTCGAGCGGGTACAGCATGTGACGGCGGCTCCATCTTGTGTGTGCATGGGGAGGCAACCCTAGTCCTCAACAAGTCCCTGAGAACCAACTCCCAAACTCTCCTGTCCATCTAAAGCGGGAAAGGTGTTGACAGAGAAGACCTTGGGGGCTGTACCTCCTGTGCTTTCCCCCCATGTGGTTGTGCAGCACATGCCTATTTATATTTCCAGTAGGCGAGAAACTCCCTAATTTGCGAGTGAATTTAGGCTTGTATCCCAAATGGGAATGTAATTTGAAGCCAAGTTGATACCTTATACTTATCCGATCCCGAAGGCACAGAACTCCTGTGGGGCAACTGCTGAGGTTTGATCCCTAAGTATTGCTGTCAGCTAGGCTTGTGCAGAACAAAAAAAATAAATAAAGAAAGAAAACCATTCAGATGCCGTTTTGGGCTAGCCTTCAATCTCCAGATATCTTTTAGTCTGCTGAGACAGTTAAGTATCTATAGAAAGTGCTACTCATCATAATTGGTGATAATGATGAAGGAATATAATAGGAGCAGAAGCTTGACTCATATGTAGACATGGTGCTAACAGGTAACATTTACACACTCTTGTGCAAGGCACTCACAGCTCTCGACAGTTGGTGTACATGTTAATATTAATATTCACAAGCTGGGCTCGGTGGCTCACACCTGTAATCCCAGCTCTTTGGGAGTTCCAGGTAGGTGGATCACTTGAGGCCAGGAGTTGGAGACCAGCCTGGGCAACATGGCTAAACCCCATCTCTACCAACAATTCAAAAATTAGCTGGGTGTGGCGGCACACACCTGTAGTCCCAGTTGCTTGGGAGGCTGAGACATGAGAACCGCTTGAACCTGGGAGGCGGAGGTTGCCGCTAGCCCAGATTGCGCCACTGCACTGCAGCCTTGGCGACAAAGCCAGACTCTGCTCAAAAAATTAAAAAATAATTTAAATTTTTAACATTTAAATTTTGATAAATTTTAAAAAATATTTTAAAAACCTACAATAACCCTATTAGTCGAAATTGTGATTGTTGTGGATTGACAGATGAAAACGAGGTCAGAGATGTTATAAAACTTCTCTGTCCAGGGTTATGCAGATGGTGAGTGTAAGACTTATTTGTAGTAGGTGTTTGCATTTGAGGCCAATAATATGACCTAGTTTCTTTATCTTGTAGGTGACACCCAGTTGAAAACTGTGCAGGGAGTTGTCACAAGTTTCTGTGG
>NC_044996.1:19267272-19423719 GCF_008728515.1 Papio anubis
TCTACCTGTAGCTTCTCTGCCAGCAGAGTTTGATCCCTGCAGAGGAGACTGAGTCTTACTTAGTGAAGTTTGCCAGAGAAGGCTATTTCTTACCTCTTTCTAAGGCTATTTCTTAGCACCAATCTCTTGCTGCAGTATCCATTATTAGCTCTATTTGTGCCAGCAGGTATACATGGAAGGGTTTTGGGCATGTTTTCATGTCTGAATGGCTGCTGTCTCTTTGATTCTTTCTGCTTTCTTCTGTGCCATGATTGAAACTAACAAATTTAAGCCATTGATATTTTTCAATCATTCTTTAGAGGTGGTGAGACTACAGGTATGTTTTCAAAGGATTGATAGTTTTTGCTGATGGATGGCATGGAGTGTGTAAAGAAAATGGAGAAAACTAAGGGTTTTGGCAGGGATATGATGTTAACCCACTGTTTGAACTGAGCTGGCATCGTCTGAGATGGAGAAGATTTAAGGAAGTGCAAGGGTTGAAGGAAGCTCAGGACATGTGGAATTTTGGACACCTTACCCTTGAGATATCTATGGGATAACGATGTGTATAACTCAGTATATACACGGGATTGGGAGTACCTGAATGTAGATGCCATGGGGCTGGCATGTGGAGAGAGAAGCCATTCAGGGCCTGAGTTCTGGAGCAGTCTTGTGGGATCCTGATAGGAGGAACATCTCCCAAAAGAGGCTGAGAAGGAGTCTTTCTAGGAGAGGGTGGTCACACAGAAGACTGAAGAACTTGTTACAAGAAATGGGGAGTCCTCAACTGTGTCAAACACTAAGAGGTTGAGTGATGACAGCTTAGCATATTGACCACTGGATTTGGTGACATGGAGGTTTCCTGTCATCTTAAGAGCAAATTAGGGGCATGATGGGGATAAAAGCCTAATGCCAGAGGAATAAGGAGGGAATGAGAGCTCAGGAAGTGAGCAGAGGTGATTCTTGAAATAGCATTTGCTGTGAGGGACAGGATACAGAAGAATGGGACTGAAGGGGAAATGAGGTCAAGGAAGCTTATTTATCTATGTACACTTTTAAGATGGGAGTTATTTGTGAAGTTTTTAAGATGGGTGATTCTTGTGTATGTTTGTATGTTATTCTTTTATAGGCAAAGATTTAAAAAAAAGATTGTTGATGCAGAATGAAGAGAGGCAATAGCAATAGAAACAACATTCTCAGAGAAAATGTGTCAAGAGAATGGTTCTATGTGCTCAGTGGAGTGTCAGCCCTGGCCAGGGGCTGCGATGTCCTTCCACTGTTACAAGAGAGAAGGAAGAGAAAGCCAGGATGGGTGTCAGGAGGTTCACAGAGGGGCTCCTGTTTCGCGGCCTGTGTTTTCTCAGAGAAATAAGAGGAAATGTCTGCGTACCTGTGTGTCTTAATTTTTCATTGATAATCGTAGAATATTGGAGTAATCAAAATGTACAAGAGCAGTTGCTGTGGGTTGAATTTTGCCCTGAAAGAGATATGCTCAAGTTCTGAGCCCCAGTACCTATGAATGTGACTATTTGGAAATAGGGTCTTTGCAAAAAAAAAAAAAAAATCAAGTTAAGATGAGGTCCTACAGCATTGGGATTAGTCATACATCCCTAATCCAATGAGTAGTGTCCTTATAAGAAGAGGTACATCGGACACACAGACAGATGGGGAAGAACACCATGGGATGAAGGAGGAAGAGACTGGAGTGATGCATCTACAACTGAAGGAAAGCCAACCAATTACTACTGGCAACCTACAGAATCTTGGAATAAACTCTCCCTCAGAGCTTGCCAGAAAGAACCAACCTCACTGAAACCTTGATTTCAGACTCATAGCCTGCAGAACTGCCAGAGAATACATTTTTGTTGTTTAAAGCCACGCAGTTGTAGTAATGTGCTGTGGCCTCCCCAGGAAATTAACACAGCTGTGTTACATCTTGAGACATAGATAACCCTCAACCAATCCTGTTAACCAGATGCTAAACTTTGGCAAGGCTCTTACTTGCTTTCATAGTAGGAGAGGAAAGACAAACAGCTTTCATGCACAGTGCCCATGGGTTGCAGCAGAATCATCCAAACTGTTCTCCTTGCTTCCTGCTCTGACCTCTTCCAGCCTGTTCACAACCAAGCACCTGTGATCCCTGGAAGGCTCCAAATCCTTCAGGGACTTTACACATCATGGACAATAAAAGTGAAAGGACTTCCAGTGTCCCACTATCCCACATGCAGCCTGAACCTCTATTACCTCTCTTACCATACTTCCTACTCTTCTAGCTATTCACTGCCTCTGCTCTAATCACTTGGCTTTTCCTTGAGTACATCAGGCACAGTCTTGCTGTATGGTCTTTGCACAAACTAAGCCCTCCGTCTGAATGACTCTCCCCAAAATAGCTGCCTGACTGACTCCAACATCTTTCTCAACTATTGCTTTCCAATGAGGGCTACTCTGACCATGCTATTGTAAAGTGCAATCCAACCCCCCATGCCCAGCACTGTGGATCCCTCTTGTCTTGCCGTATTTTTCCATGGCATTTATTGTCTTCCAACATATCATATATTTTATTATGTGATGCTTAGTGTCGCCCTTTTGTCATCCTGTGAAAAAACTACCCTCACGGGGTGAAGATTCTTGACTCTTTCATTCACTAACAAATTTTAAGAACACAGAACAGTGTCTGGCTCACAGTTAGTGCCCTACGAGTTTTGCTGAATGAATGAATAAGGGTAATGTGTATAGCAGAGTAATGTAAGTATAACCAGGTAAACGATGAGTTCATGGTAGCAATGATCATAAAAGGATTCTATTATAAATTATCACTGGACTCAAAATGGGAGTCCTAGTACAAAAGACACGTACTTGCCATCACTAAAACATTGCCTACCCACATGATGCCTTTTCTCCACAAAATTGATCCCTGGTGAGGACTAACTATTGACTGCCCACCGAGTGGTGACTCCTTATACTAAGCACCACGAATACAGGGGCAAGAGAAGGATGTTTGGCTGCACAGACGGTGTTTTAGGCACCCATCCTCCCAGGGAATCCAAGAGAAGAGCCCTGTATCTCCTTAGTATATGGAGAACCCAAGCTCCCAAGCCATTTCCCCCAGGCCATCCTAATGGCACCCTCAGCCTTGGTGGGGGAAGCGACGATGTTTCCACCCATCACCTTTTAATAGCCACAGGAACCTGCCCGCCCACCCACTGCACGCCCATTGGCTGGACAGTGGTAGAGGCGAGCCCTGATGAGCGCATGCTCAAAGGGAGAAGTCAGAGGGGAGCCTGGGAGCTCCTTTGGAGGCTGCGATGTCCCTGACTCTCCCGAGGGGGGCTCACTATCGGCTGGGTCCCATGCCACAGAGGCTGAGGAGGAGAAGCAGGAGGTGAGTCCCTGAGGAGACGCCGTGACCTGAGGGCTTCCCTTACTGAGGAGACCTCGTGCTTCCTCTGTCACAAGCGGTGCCCAGGCTGGTGGTGACAACTGGGACGATGCTCAGGCTTCTGAGACTTGCTTTGGCCTTCTACGGGAGAACGGCCGACCCTGCAGAGCAACAGGGCCCACAGCAGCAGGGGCTCCCACAAGGTATTCCTCTGTGTGTCCACTTTTCCCCCACCCCAGAAGCCTCCCAGTAGGAGTTCTCCTCACCCCTGGAATGAGGCTGTGGTAACTCGAGCGGGTACAGCATGTGACGGCGGCTCCATCTTGTGTGTGCATGGGGAGGCAACCCTAGTCCTCAACAAGTCCCTGAGAACCAACTCCCAAACTCTCCTGTCCATCTAAAGCGGGAAAGGTGTTGACAGAGAAGACCTTGGGGGCTGTACCTCCTGTGCTTTCCCCCCATGTGGTTGTGCAGCACATGCCTATTTATATTTCCAGTAGGCGAGAAACTCCCTAATTTGCGAGTGAATTTAGGCTTGTATCCCAAATGGGAATGTAATTTGAAGCCAAGTTGATACCTTATACTTATCCGATCCCGAAGGCACAGAACTCCTGTGGGGCAACTGCTGAGGTTTGATCCCTAAGTATTGCTGTCAGCTAGGCTTGTGCAGAACAAAAAAAATAAATAAAGAAAGAAAACCATTCAGATGCCGTTTTGGGCTAGCCTTCAATCTCCAGATATCTTTTAGTCTGCTGAGACAGTTAAGTATCTATAGAAAGTGCTACTCATCATAATTGGTGATAATGATGAAGGAATATAATAGGAGCAGAAGCTTGACTCATATGTAGACATGGTGCTAACAGGTAACATTTACACACTCTTGTGCAAGGCACTCACAGCTCTCGACAGTTGGTGTACATGTTAATATTAATATTCACAAGCTGGGCTCGGTGGCTCACACCTGTAATCCCAGCTCTTTGGGAGTTCCAGGTAGGTGGATCACTTGAGGCCAGGAGTTGGAGACCAGCCTGGGCAACATGGCTAAACCCCATCTCTACCAACAATTCAAAAATTAGCTGGGTGTGGCGGCACACACCTGTAGTCCCAGTTGCTTGGGAGGCTGAGACATGAGAACCGCTTGAACCTGGGAGGCGGAGGTTGCCGCTAGCCCAGATTGCGCCACTGCACTGCAGCCTTGGCGACAAAGCCAGACTCTGCTCAAAAAATTAAAAAATAATTTAAATTTTTAACATTTAAATTTTGATAAATTTTAAAAAATATTTTAAAAACCTACAATAACCCTATTAGTCGAAATTGTGATTGTTGTGGATTGACAGATGAAAACGAGGTCAGAGATGTTATAAAACTTCTCTGTCCAGGGTTATGCAGATGGTGAGTGTAAGACTTATTTGTAGTAGGTGTTTGCATTTGAGGCCAATAATATGACCTAGTTTCTTTATCTTGTAGGTGACACCCAGTTGAAAACTGTGCAGGGAGTTGTCACAAGTTTCTGTGGTGATTATGGCATGATTGATGAGTCGATCTTCTTCAGTAGTGATGTTGTGAGTGGCAACGTGCCTCTAAAAGTTGGACAAAAAGTAAATGTGGTTGTGGAAGATGATAAACCACTTTATGGATTCAGAGCAATCAAGGTGAGATGTGCATGAGTTTGGAAATTGTGTGTTATCCCAGTGGGCTTTCTTTCTGCATCTTTCTTTTCTTGTATTAATCCAACATCTCTGCTGTGATCCGTAGAGGGGATGTAGACCGCAATTTGAAGCCCCACCCCTCTGAATCTGTGGGTTCTTCTGTTCTAATAGTTGTAGTAATTTGTGCTGTAAAACATAAAAATTCCTTATCTATTATTCTAATCTTTAAACAATATGGGTAACAATAATAATTATTGAACTCTTTATAATCCTGCAACTTCCCTTATCAGGTAAAAAAACATTTTCTGTAGTGCGCATTCATAGCAGTGGAATTTCTATGTCAAACCCTGTGCGTTGTAAATATTTTAAAAAGAGCTTCATGGAATTATAATTCCATGAAGAATGTCATTTGTATTTTCATAGGAGTTGCATTGAATCTGTAGATTGCTTTAGGTTACGGACATTTAACAATATTTATTCTTCCTGTCCATGAACATATGATGTATTTTCATTCATTCCTGCCTCCTTCAATTTCCTTTGTCAATGGTTTATAGTTTTCAGTGTTGCAATCCTTCACCTCCTTGGTTAAATTTATTCCTATTTTAATTTTTTTGAAGGTGTTGTAAATGGGATTGTTTCTTGATATCTTTCTCAGATAGTTCCCTATTGTTATATAGAAATGCTACTGATTCTTGTATGTTGTTTGTGTGTCGTGCCACTTTCCTGAATTTGTTTATTAGACCTAGTAGCTTTTTGGTGATGTTTTCAGGGTTATTTATACATAAGAGCTTCCCATCTGCAAACAGGGTCAATCTAAATTCTTCCTTTTGAATTTAGATGCCTTTTGTTTCTTCTTGCCTAATTTTTCTGGCTAGCACTTCCAGAAGTATGTGTGATAGAATGGGCAAAAGTGGGCATTTCTGTCCTGTTCCCGGTCTTAGAGGAAAAGCCTGGAACATTTTCCCATTCAGTATGTTGTTACCTGTGGGTTTATCATGTATGACCTTTATTGTGTTGAGGTGCACTCCTCCTATATCTAATTTGTGGAGTTTTTAATCACGAAGGAGTGTGGAATTTGATCAAATGCTTATCCTGCTTAAATTGGAATGATCCTATGACTTTTGTCCTTTATTCTGTTCATGTGATATAGCACATTTATTGATTTGTGTATGTAGAAAATTCCTTGCTTCCCAGGGCTGAATCCCTCTAGAACATGGTGAATGATTTTTTTAATGTGCTGTGGAATTTGCTTTACTAATACTTTGTTAAAGATTTTGCAACTGTGTTGATCAGGAATTTTGGCATGTAGTTTTCTTTGGTTTTCTCTTCTTTGTGTTTCCTTGTCTGGGTTTTCCACCAGGGTAATGCGGTGTGACAGAATGAGTTTGGAAGTGTTCCTCTCTTGCCCGTTGTTTTTTTTTTTTTCTTTTTTTTTTTTTGGAATAGGTTTAAAAGTATAGCTATTAATTATTCTTCTTTATATATAAATTTGGTAGTATTAGGAAGGGAAGTCATTCTATCTTAGACTCTTCACTGATGGGGGATTTTTTATTACTGAATCACTTTCCTTACTCATTAATGATCTGTTCAGATTTTCTATTTATTCACCATTACATCTCGGCAGGTTGTATGTGTCCAGGAATGTATTCATTTCTTCTAACTTCTCCTATTTGTAGCCAGATGATTGTTCATAATCTTCCTTATGATACGTTTTGTTTTGGTGATGTCAGTTGTGCTGTCTCCTTTTTCATCTTTGATTTTAGTTATTTGAATCTTCTCTCTTTTTTCCTTAGTCTAGCTAAAGTTTTGTTGATTTGCTTTACCTCTTCAAGAAACCAAGTCATTGTTTCATTGATATTTGTATTGTTCTTCTCATTTCTATTTCATTTATTTCTGCTCTGATCTTTATGATTTAGGCCCTAATTTTGCATTGCAATTTTTTCTTGTTTGTCTAGTTCCTCAAGGTGCAGTGTGAGGTTGTTTATTGAAGATGCATATTTTCTTTTGAGGTAGGCTTAATTGATGTAAACTTCACTTTTAGAATTGCTTTTGTTGTATTTCATGGGTTTTCATATGTTGTGCCTTCATTTTGCTTCAACTCAAGAAATGTTTACACTTTGCTTCTAATTTCTTCATTGATCCATTGGTTATTTAGGAGCATGTTTTTTAATTTCCATCCACTTCTAAAGTTTCCACAGTTCCTACTTTTATTGATTTCTAATACTTTACCATTGTGGTTAAAGAACTGATTTGATCTTATTTCAAACTCCTTTAATTTGCTAGTATCTGTTTTATGGCCTGCCCCATAATCTATCCTCGAGAATGTTCCACATGCAGTTGGAAAGAATATGTGTTTTGGAGTATTTGGATGGAATGTTCTGTAAATGACTCTCAGCTCCATTTGGTCCAGAGTGCAGATAAATTCCACTTTTTGTGGAGTCAGTGTTCTGTTGGGGCAATCTGTTCATTGCTGCAAGTTGGGTGTTGAAGTCCCCTACTATTATTGCATTGCACTCTACCTCACCATTTAGACCTTAATATTTGCTTCATATATTTAGGTGCTGCTATGTTGGGTCCATAGTTTTGGAAATCATTATATCCTCTTGATGAATTGACTCCTTCATCATTATATAATGGTCTTGGTCTCTTTTTACAGTTTGTGATATGAATCTTATTTTATTTGAAATCAGTTTAGCACCTCCTGCGCTCTTTTGGTTTCCTTTTACATGGAAGAATATCTTTTTTCATGCCTTCATTTTCAGTTTATGAATGTCCTTTAAGGAGAAGTGGGTCTCTCATAGGTTTGGTTGTTGCTGTTGTTGCTTTTTAAATTTATTCAGCTACTCTGTGCATTTTAGTTGGAGGATGTCATCCATTACTATCAAGGTAATTATTGATAAGTAAGGATTTACTGTTGTCACTTAGAGAATTTTTTCTACCTATTTTGTAGGTAATGTCTTCCTTTCTTCCTCTTTTACTGTTTTCCTTGATGGATAAGAGATTTTTCTCTATTAGTATGTTTTGCTTTTTTATTTGTTTTAGTGTGTCTATTACAGGATTTTTTTCTTTGTGGATAGCATGAGGCTTACAGAAACATAATCACAGCAGTTTATTTTACTGATAACATAACTTTGATCACAAAATGCAAACACTCTACCGTTTAACTCCACCCGTGGATTTTGGGTTTTCTGTTTCACACTTTACTGCAATTTTTTATATTTTATATCCCTTAATTAATTATTGTACTTATTTTATTTTTACTAGTTCAGTTCTTTAACCTTTACATGAAAGATATAAGTGATCTGGAAACCACCATTACCTTATTAGAATATTCTGAATTTGTGTAGTTACGTTTACTGGTGAGTTTTATACCTTCATGTAATGTTTTTGCATTACTCATTAGCGTCCCTTATGCCAGTTGGAAGAACTCTCCTTAGCATTTCTTGTAAGACAGTTGTGGCGGTGAGGAAGTTTCTCAGCTGTGATTTCTCTGTAAAAGTCTTTATCTCCCCTTCACTTCTGGGTACATTATTCTTGGTTAGAGATTTTTTTCCTTGCGTTCCTAAAATAGACTATCCCACTCTTTCCTGGCCTTTTATGCTTCTGCTGAGAAGTCTTCTGGTAGGCATATTGGAAGTGCCTTATATATGATTTGCTTCGTTCTTCTTGCTGCTCTTGGGATTCTTTATTTTTCATCTTTGACAGTTTGATTTTAACATGTCAGGGGGTAATCTTATTTGGATTGTATCTGCATGCAGAACTTTGGTCATCCAGTACCTAGATGTTTGTAACTTTCTCTGAGTTTGGATGGCTCTCCATTATTATTTGAGATTGGATGGCTCTCCATTATTATTTTTTAAATGATCTTTTTACTCCTCCCGCTTGAATGTGAATGACTCATACTATTGCTCTTCTGATATTGTCCCAGAAATCCAGTAAGTTTTTTTTTTCTTTCCGTGCCATTCCTTTTAATTTTGTCTCCTCTGACTGTATATTTTCAATGAAGCTATCTCCAAGTTTCCAGATTCTTTATTTTGCTCGATCAGTTGTTCTTTGGATGTTCTCTATTGTGTACTTCCTTCATTGTATTTTTCAACTTCTGGATTTGCTTGGTTTTTTAAAAATTCTTTCAATTTTTCTTTCAAATTACTCTGATAAATTCTGAATCATTTCTGTGTAATTGTTTTCAAGGTTCACATAGCATGTGGAAAATAAATATTTTGAATTATTTGTTAAACAACTCATACATTCCTATCACTCTAGGGTCAATTGCTGGCACCTTGTTTTGTCAGTTTGGTGATGTCATGTTTTCCTTATTGTTCTTAATCTTTGTGGTCATGTGTTTGTATCTGTGTATTGAAGAAGTAGGTATTCATTTCTGTCTTTACAGTCTAGCTTTTAGGGGACATCCTTTAGCAGTAAGCCTGTCTGGAAACTCTACAAAGGTCTCTTTTGGTCCTTATGCTTGTGAACACTGCAGCTATTGAAGTCCTAGGGGGCTGCCTATTCCCAGAGACACAACGACAGATGCTACAATGGCTGAGATTCCCTTGGTTATGGAGGCTGGTCCCTTGTGAGACTGGAATTCAAACCTCCATTCACTGAGAACTCCCTGTGGCTGTAGAATATTCTGAGCATAAGGCCACTGGAATCACTCGACAGAGATGTAGACCAGGTATTGAGTTTGTTTTGCTGTGGTTGTGGCTTTCTGTCTGGTGCCAGGGTGGGTCTAGAGACTCTGTCCACAAGTACCATCTGAGAGTCAGGGGCCATGGGCGTCTGTCAAGTGGTGACCTGATATTGGGTTCCCAGGCAATGTCCTATGCTTGCTACTATCTCTCTCCTCTGGGTGGATGGTATCTCTCTCTATGCTGTGCTGTTGAAGGTCGGGGAAGGGGTGATATGGGTAATGTAAAACTGTTGTTACTACCCTCTTCAATGCATCTTTTCTTATTTTCATGCTATAACTGGGTATCATGGTCTCTCATCTGGTTTCCTTATGTCAAATGAGGGTATTTTCATACAAGGATAGTTTTTCACATTGATGTTTCTGCAGGAGGACGATCACTGGAGAGTCCCATTTTTCCCTCTTGCTCCCCTCCTCCTCCATCTATTTAATTTTTACATGCTATAAATATGTCCATCTTATCCACGTGGCTTCTGTGTTCAGGAAGTATCCTTAGGCTAATTCTAAGACATAATTTACAGGAGTATTCACTTAGCTTTTCTTCTGAAAGTCATTCATTTATTTATATCTAAACATACAGCCAGTCTGGGTTTGCTTTTCATGTGCAGGACTGAGAGAAGGATCCACATCTTGTTTCACTACTGGCTACTCAGTTGTCCCTCAACATTATCTGTTTGTACCTGCTGTTGTGTTGGTGGCATTTGCAAGGCATAAGAAAGAGAGTTGGGAGCCATGAGACATGGGCAAAGTTTTAGTCTGCAATATGTCTGTGAGTTGGCATGGAATTAAGGCTCAGAGAGGTCCAAGGGTCCTGTGGATCACCCACTTGGATACTGTCGAAAGTGGGGATAGATATATGGGCAGGAGACTGGTGCCTCATTCCTTCATGATAGTAGGTGAGGGGAAAATAAACATCAGATTGGTATTGACAGTTGGAAAGGCACCAGTTAAGAAATGGGAATAGCAGCAAACTAGGCTATTTTTAAAACCATGAAAAATTACTGACAACTCAGTGGCTCAAGTTTCCATCAGAAGTCTTTGATCAGCAAATTCCAACCCTAGGAGTTTATCCTATAGTTCAGTCAGGCAAGTAGTCCAAATGCTAGGACACAAGTGAAATGTCTAATTACGTGGAATTGGGTTAGTAAATTACGGCACATCCATTAATTGGGATTCCCTATGACTCTTACTGTCCTTTCTTGTTATTTAAAAACCTTTGTGTTAATTTAATGTGATACTTTAATACTGAATACCATGCTAATTTGCTTTTAAAACAGGCATTTACATATGTATATATATATTTGTGCACAGACAAAAACATCAGGATGAGTGTTACTGCCAAAATGTAGTCCCTGGTGGTCTCTTGGTAATGGAATATGGATTATGGGGTAACCGCCTTTTGCTGTCTGCGTATCTGGTTTTTGTTTTTCCTATTTTTAGTACAATGAACTTGCATTATTTCTGTAAGTTTTAAGGATTATAAAATAAGGACTATTACACTTCCAATAAGGAAAAAGGTTTGTATGCCTCTTTATTGTAGATAAAGTAAAGCCCTAATTTGGCTTGGTTTTTTGAACCTTCCCCAGTTGAGGTTATTGCTCCAACTTTATCTTGTGCTTCTCTCTCCTAGGCCTGGATCTCGAATGTTAAGATTTTGCTCCCTAGGCTCCTAACTTCTGTTGTTTTTTTCTCTCCGCCTCCGTGCTCCTCTACCCCTGTTTACAAGGTTACACCTCTGTCTTCTTTCACAACCCAGCACAAATCTGACTTCCCCCAAGCAATGCCCCTATTTTCTCCCGGTCTGAAATGTTCTCCCTCTAGATAATTCACAGAAACCATTTTGAACTAGTTTTATATCCTTCATTGCAACCTGCTTATGACTACATACCTTTCCACTTTACCATCATTTCATTGTGAATTTCTGCAGGCTAAGGACGGTATTTTTTAAATCTTGGAATCTAATGGTACAGGAGCATTAAACTCAGGTAGGCAATTAATGTTTTGGGATACATTTCACAATTCTTGAAGCACACACATGACTTTTACCATCATCTCAAGTCAATGGTCCATTTGCCAAGTGAACTATATTCACCAGTGTTTAGGATGGCTGTTGAAAATATTTTTGAATACAAGTGTTTTAATCATGTAATTTCCATGTTTAAATTTGTATTATTTTTGAAGTAACTCTTTCCTAAATCTTACAGGTGGATGTTGTGCCTCACCGCCTTTATGGTGCTGTACCCTCAGACTCAGGAACCAGAGTTTTAATTGGATGTGTTACTTCTATAAGTGAAGATACTATTTATATTAGTAACAGCATTTATTTTTCCATAGACATTTTTTCTGAAGGTATGATTTACATTTTGAGATATACGATCTAATTCTTAAATTTTTGAGAGGATTTTAGTCCTGGAACAACTTTTACAGTGTACTTAGCTTCAGTCAATGGCTCTTCAATGTTAGAAGTAGACCGTTCCAATCAAAATTAGGTACAATATAGGGGCAAATAGACAGTATTATAAATTGTGTGCTGTTGGCTATTGTGTGTTCATTTGTTCAATGCCCTCAGCAATGCCTGGATATATTTTTCATTCACATAAGAATTTAATTTCTAATCATGGAAACAATCCTACAAGTACATAGAGACACTATTTTTAATACCCTTCAAGAACTATACTTGAAGGGATCATTTCTGTAGTTGGTTACTAGAGAAGTTTCAGTGACAGGGTAGATTACCAAATTTTAAAAGAATACACTTCAAATGCTTCAAATTTAGGATTGGAGATAGCGCCCTGTGAGTGTGTGTGTGTGTG
Source organism: Papio anubis (assembly GCF_008728515.1). Taxonomy (NCBI): domain Eukaryota; kingdom Metazoa; phylum Chordata; class Mammalia; order Primates; family Cercopithecidae; genus Papio; species Papio anubis. The sequence goes on from NC_044996.1 coordinate 19,279,780, forward strand.
TTGTTGTTGTTGAATTCTCTTTGTAATCAGCAGATATATTCTAATATTTAGCTTCTACCCAATGATATTTTTTTTTGTCTGTTTTGTCTACTGCTGCTGTCATATAGCTTGGGTATAAATGGGGAGATTAGCTCTGCTTCCCCAGGCAGCTTACTGGTTTGTTTTCTTAGGTGCAAAAGCAGGACTCTGACCTGAATTTTGTTTTAAGATGTTGACACTGTCTGCTTTGTTGAGAAGAGACTATGAGGGAAAGGGTGGAGTCAGGAAATCAGTTAGGAAAATGTTGTAATATTCCTGGTGAGAGATGATGGAGATGTGAATGAAAATGGAGAAGTGGAGGACCTGAGGATTGAGTTGACTCTGGATATATTTTGAAGTTAGAGAAGAACCCAGGAGGTAATGGATTAGATCTTTGATGTGGAGGAGAAATGAGTCTAAGGTACCTCCAAAGTTTTTGGTTTGAGCAGTGGTGAGAGTGGAGTTGCCAGTTTGTGATGTAGATGACTGAAGTAAACAAAAGTTGGTGAGTACGGAGAATACCAGCAACTCAGCTTTACACATGTTAGATTGGTGTAAGCATAAGAATAATTGATCCTGAGGTTGGTTAGAGCTGGAGGTATATACATTTTGGGGTTATAAGCATATAGATATATGTTAAACCCACACAAAATAAATGTATGTAAATTATCAGAGAAAGAGAGAGAGAGAGACAGAAGAGGTCTAACATTGTGTCTTGTGTCATTCTACAGTGTTAGGTCCTAACGTGAAGAAATGTTTCACTTTGTTGATATTGCTAGTTTTCTGGAGTCATTATGGCAATTTACTGTCTCACTTGCAGTTGGGATTTCCATTTGCTCCAGATTCTTTCATGTAACTTTGTTATCCTGTGACTCACTTTTAACTTACTGCAAACTTCTGTTTGAAACTCAGTGGTCTTAACTGTAACCTGTGAGGCAGATACTTAAGAGTTCATCAGCCGAACACAACACCAGGGGAAATTCATTCATTCTGAAAGTAACAACATTTTCTTGTGGTACTGCTACCACTACTACCAATCAACTGTTATTTGGTGGTTACTATGCACCAGGAATGATTCTGTGTGTATCGCACATATCAACTAATTCTCACAGCAGCTGCGTATCATGAAGGCTACTTACTGTGCTTCTCATTTTATAGATGAAGAAAACGGCCGGGCGCGGTGGCTCAAGCCTGTAATCCCAGCACTTTGTGGTCAAGCATGGATCAATGGTGTCAGGAGATCAAGACCATCCTGGCTAACACGGTGAAACCCCGGCTCTACTAAAAAAATACAAGAAAAATTAGCCGGGCGAGGTGGCGGGCTTCTGCAGTCCCAGCTACCGGGAGGCTGAGGCAGGAGAATGGCGTGAACCTGGGAGGCGGAGCTTGCAGTGAGCCGAGATCGCGCCACTGCACTCCAGCCTGGGGCACAGAGTAAGACTCCGCCTCAAAAAAAAAAAAAAAAAAAAAAAAAAAAAAAAAAAAAAAAAAAAAAAAAAAAAAAGAAAACGAGGCACTGCACAGTTTAACCACCTTTCTTAAGGTTGCACACTGAGTGAGTGGCAGTGTCAAGATTCGAAGCCACGTAGCCAGGGTCAAACTTGTGCTCTTACCTACATGTTTGACTGCCTCTCACTAAGCAATTGTGAACACGAACAGTTGTTCAGTAAATCCTGTGCCGCTCCCTCAGATTGGCTGTGATGCATAGTTGACACTTTCCTCCATTGAAATTTGTTAAATCAGTAGAGGAGAATCAATGCCTAAGGATTATAAATTTCTTTTTGGACTTAGAGATTTGCAGTGTCTGTTTAAATATGCACAAAATGGACTTTAGTTCTAGCAGAACTGACTTTAAAGTAGTACACTATCAAATAACGTGTGAAATTAAACGTGACCTAGTTAAGAGATCATGACACTCACATTTCTCCATGGCTGTTTTAGATTTTGTGCCTTATAAGGGTGACTTGTTAGAAGTTGAATATTCCACTGAGCCAGGCATCTCAAACATCAAGGCAACTTCTGTGAAGCCCACCCGTTGTATTCATGTGGAAGAGGTAATTTCTTTCCGGTTCCTCCCGTCATCAGTTTCTGATAACCCTTCCTTTGGTGAGAATTTACGTGACCAGGATTCTGTTGGGCGTAATGGGAATAACAGAAAATATGAAGAAATACATTCTTTGCCAACAAAGGAGCCACTTTTCTTATTGAAAAGGCAGGATCTTCCAAAGGAAATAATTAGAAAATTACGTAGAACGAGCACATGATTAAGTTCTAAATTGTGCATTTTACTCAATATCCAAGTGTTATTAGAATCTTCCAATGACAGGAGGAAGAAAAACAATCTTTGTGCCAGAAAATTTTAGGGAAAGAATGAGCGGAATGTGTTGTGGGACTTGAGCTTACCAGTAAATGCTGAGGATGATTTGGGTATTAAAGCCTGAATATGCGCAGGTAATTCAAGGCAACAGAGGGTAATGGACATATTTTGGTAATATTTAGAGCTGGATTTCTCATTTGAGACCCAGGCCTCATTCCCAGAGAGTCTGATTTAATTGTTCTGAGGTGGAGCGTGGACATGGGTATTCTTACAAAGCACCCCTCGTGTTAGCAACGGGCCAACCAGTTTGGAAATCAATGATTTGCATCGAAGTGACCTGCACTCACGCAGGACCCAGAGTGAGGAGGTACAAAGCTGGTTACAGTGATTATTGGGCTTTTTCATAATCATTTCCATTATTTATACTCACAGGTCTGCGTTACTAGCGTACATGGAAGAAATGGGGTGATAGATTATACTATCTTTTTCACCTTGGATTCTGTGAAACTTCCTGATGGATACATACCTCAAGTATACGATATCGTCAATGTGGTCATGGTGGAGAGCATTCAGTTCTGCTATATTTGGAGAGCGGTTTCTGTCACCCCAGCTCAAAAATCGTAATGACAAAGCATTTTTATTCTGCTTATCTTTCCTTTTATGAGCAGTAAAGGGACTGGTTTAACTGAAAAGGTTAGCTTAATAAGCCTAAATAGTATTTTACATATGGCTTTTCTGGTAAATCTAATTGAGATACTGGCTAGTTCAATTGGACCATGAACCCAGCTTAGGGAAGTGCCTTATCAATTAAAAACCACGCGAAAATAGCTCGCTAGTCACTGGGGGAAAGGAGTTCTTAATTAAAATGAACACTGCCATTAAATTTGAATTCCATATTTCCCATTAGCAGCAGCGGATTCCAGGATGATGGAGGCCTGGGACGGCCCAAAAAGGAACGTCGGAGCCAAAGCATTTAACTGAAAAGGCATCAGGGACAGCATGTTAAAGGCATGATTTAAAGTTACAATTTGACTTCAGTTTTGAGCCCCCTTTATGCTGTCTGTACAATCTGTATTGTTCCATAGTCTCTTTCATCTTCTTTCACCCACATAACTCGCGCTGTTTATTGTTTCAATATGTTCCTTATTCCCCGTGCTAGAATGTAAACTCCACAATGGCAGGATGTGTTTTGATCTTTTTTTTGTTGTTGTTGTTGTTCTTTTTTTTTCTGTTGTCATTAAAGCATCTCCAAGCACTTAGAAGAGTGCCTAACATAAAATGTTATTAAGCTCTATGACTGAATGATTGGGCCATCTATGATGTTTAGCTGCGGTTCATTCATCACTAGTTCCTTAGGAATAAAATTGTTGAGCAACGCATTAAGACCTCTGTCGATTTTTAAATAACACCAACAACCATAGAAAGCCGACTCTGCTGTATATGAGCCTCCGTGAGCCACTTTGCTGCAGGGGTGCAGCTCATGTGAAGTCACGAAGAAACGTACAAACACAGAGCCCGTCGAAGGAAGGATAAGCTACTTACCCACTGGGAAAGGTTATACTAAAATTCCACAAGTAAACCCCATGAAACTTCATGCTTTCGTCTAATAGAACATTTAACTAGGTAGCTGTGACCTAGGGGAACGGATGTATTCAGACCTTTGAGCATAGCTTGAGTGTCGTTGTGAACTTACCCTGAGTCCTGTGATTCATAATTTCACCACTACCACTGGTCCTTGAATAAACAGAGTTGTGTTTTTACTTTACACTACAGATCCAGTGAGACGTCTCAGTCATCCAGGGATTTGTTTCCCACTTGATAGGGACAGTGAAGGTCTTGTAAAATTCCCATTTTCACTCATTGGTTCACTCTACAAAATCCTACTGACTCTCTTTGATGTGCCAGGCACTGTTGAGGCTCTAGAGTTATACCCTTAACCAAAAGGACAAAATTCCAGGCCCTAATGGAACTTGTGTTCTTTCAATGCCCCCACCCCCTAACCATCCTTGGCTTCCTGACCCATGCAGCAGTAGCTCCTATGATTGAAAGGGGCAAGCGGGAGATGTGGCAACACCAGGTGCCTGTGAATGTCGTCATTCAAAAGCAGCCCCACACCCTGTGGAATTACAGAGCAGTCCACGTTAGACTTGAGAGATGCAAGGGCCATGACCTTCACTACCTCCCACTTAATTCTGCAGTTTGGTTGATGTGGAAGAATGGTCTCTGGGAGTTATAATGCATTATGATAAGCCCAATCAGCTGGTGATTCAGTCACAGCCGCTGTTTCACAAACTTCCTCACCGGACTGAGGATCACCTGGGAGGCAGCAGTTCAGCTGGGCAGGTGGTGGGGATTGGACACATTTCCTCTACTTTCAAATAGCAAAGCCCAGAACTGCTTTGCTTTCATAAGGCCGACCAAGCGGCGGTGCATTTTGAATATTTTCCCTCAGAGATGAGCTAACTCCAAGGTTCTTTCCCACAACTGAGAATGAATTGTGTTTGATCATCTCACCCTCATCACATCTGTGTCCCTAAATGGATGACCTCATGGCACAAGGACAGATGGACCCAGGGAGTAGGAAATAGTGGACTCTGTCAGAAATGTGCTTTCCCCAGGTACAAAAGAATTGGATTGAAAACACAGGGACCTGTCACCACGAGTTTCTGGGGCTCCAGTATTCTGCCACGGAGCTTCCAACTGGCATACCATGAAGGTGTTGCAGATGTGCTGATATCAGATGCTTCTCTGCTCATTTAGGGATACATGCAATGAAGAAAACGAAATTAGATAATGATCTTTAGCCTGGTTTGGCAAACTATGGTCCTTATGCCAATTCTGGCCTGATGCCTGCAATGATTCTCAAAACATAAAGTTCTATTTAGGTACCCGGAGCCTAATCTTGGCCCAATAGATTGAACCTACTGTTCTTGCCATCATGATTATGCACACTGTTAATCAAAGGGGCACCTTGAAATTTCTCATCGTGATCATGGTTTCATCCTCTAACTACCTGTAGCTTTCAGAGGTTCTGGTTCATCATTTCACTCCTCTTGTGGGATGCATAAATCTTTAACTGTACATCTGCCAAAGGGATATGCTCTGTGAATGTAAACAACTCTTCTTTGTTATGCTTAGTGTGTAGTTCTCTGTTTTGTCAAAATTTCAAATTCTACTTAATCAGCCATATTTACAAGGATCCCTGTTCCCTTGGTGTTGGAGAATATGGTGTTTTGAATCGAAGCTCTTATTTCTATTGGCAAACTTGAGGTTGCACGTAGACCTCCAATACCAGCCCAGGAATATGGAGTTTATACTATGTTTTCCTCTCTTTCCACCTTTCCACCTATATTGCTTCCTTCTCAGCTTTGGAGAACCCTAACTTCCATTATCCTCTGTGTATTTACTTCTTTGCACAATCCTGCCATATATGCTCTCCTACTCTGGGCAGCCTTCCATCTGTACTCTAACTCCCTGTTCTCATGGACCCTGGCTTGCAGGAGGCCTCCTTGGAACCACTTTTTGGCAGGCTCCCTGCCTGCCTTCAAATCCTTGGGTGCCCTCCTCTACAGGGAAGGGCCCCAAGAAGCATATGAAAAAAATGCTCTACATCACTAATCATCACATAAATGCAAATTAAAACCTCAATGTGAGACCATGTCACACCAGTCAGTCAGAATGGCTATCATTAAAAAGTCAGAAAATAATAGAAGCTGGCATGACTGTGGAGAAGAGGGAATGCTCATACACTGCTGGTGGGAATGTAAACTAGTTCAGCCACCGTGGAAAGCAGTTTGGAGATTTCTCAAAGAACTTACACAGAACTACCAATCAACCCACCAATCCCATTACTGGATCCTATGTACCTAACTAATTATATAAATCCTTGTGCCATACAGACTCATGCACACATATGTTCACTGCAGCACTATTCACAATAGCAAACACATGGAATCCACATAAATGGCCGTCAATGGTAGACTGAATAAAGAATATCTGGGGTATCTATATCATGGAATACTACACAGTCAGCAAAAAGAATGAGATTGTGTCCTTTGCAGCAATGTGATGGGGCTGGAGGCCATTATCCTAAATGAATAAATGAGGGAACAGAAAACTTAGTACTATGTTTTCTCACTTACAAGTGTGAGCCAAACCTTGAGTATACATGGACACAAACAATAGACAAATAGACACCTGGGCCTATGTGATGGTGGGGAGTGGGAGGAGGGTGAGGGTAGAAAAACTACGTGATGGGTACTATGTTTATTTTCTGTGTGATGAACTAATTTGTATATGAAGCCCCCATGACATGCCATTTTCCATATAACAAACTTGTGCATGTACCCCCTGAACCTGAAATAAAAGTTGGAAAAAATTTTTAAAAGGTGGCTCTTTGACAAGATCAATACAATTTTGAACCTCTAGCTAGGCTAAGTTAAAAAGAGACAGAGAGAGAGAACACAAATACTGACATCAGAAGTGAAACAGGGGCCACCACCAATGATCCCATGTGCATTAAATGAATAATAAATAACTCCCACAGATTCCATAACCTAGATGAAATAAAACAATTCTGAAAAGGCACAATCTATCAAAACACACAGAAGAAGAGGCAGATACTTTCAATAAGCCTATGTCTATCAAGAAAATTGAATCAATAATCAATACCTTCTAAAAGAGAAATCAGGAAACCCGGCTGGGTTTACTGGGAAATTCTACCAAACATTTAAGTTTTAATTATATGAATTGTCTACAATCTCTTCAAAAGTTTGAATCAAAGAGAATTCTTCCTAACTCACTCCTTGAGGCCAGTATTACCTTAATATCAAAATCAGACAAAGATGTTATAAGGAAGGAAAACTATAGGCTAATATCTCTCATGAACACCAATGTAAATATTCCCAATAATACATTATCAAATTGAATCCAATAATGTATATAAAGAAATATACGCCATGACCAAGTGTGATTGATTACATTTGTCAAAGCCCATAGACTATGCAACACAATGAGTGAGCCCCACATAAATTACCAGCTTTAGTTAATAATAATGTATCAATACTGGCTCTTTGGTGGAAACAAATGTCCCACACTAGTGCAAGATGTGAATCATAGGGGAGACGGTGGTGGTGGGCATATGTGAACTGTCAGTACTTTCCACTCGATTTTTCTTTAAAACAAAAATAGTGTATTAGCCTAAAAATCTTGAGTATGTAGATTAAGTGAACAATTGAGAAATAATCTAGCACTGCTATTACAATGTAACAAGTCTATGTGTGTCAGGTGATGAATGGATTTGTCTAACAATGTGTCCATAACGTCCTGGGTCCCATCATGCTCTTACTCGGTAGATGCTGTGGTGTCCCTGCTGCTTCCCACACACTGGTCTGACTGCATTCTTTAACTCAGAGCAGTAGAGCCTCACATTTTTATTTTGGTGACATGGGATACAGGTGGGCTTTCTATGCCTTGGAAAAGCTGAGGCTGAAAGTGGACCTGTTCCTTCCTAAAATCTCCTGAACCACAACCTGTCTGGTACAATTCAGAGACCCCCAGAAGTGCAGTCATGGAGCCCCAGTGAGGGATCCCTATCACCTCCTTCTGTGTGAAGCAAATCCCTCCCCCGTGTTTCTAAATGGCCACAGATACATGCCAAGCCTTGTCCTGATCTGTCAAACACCCCCTCTCTCCAGGGTCTTTACCACTCCCTGGGGAGGTTCTTGAATGAAGGGAGGAAGAAAGAAGCAGAAGAATGGGTGTCTGCACTCAGCAGGTAACTGGCCTCAGGCTGCTGAGTCAAACACTGTGCTTATGGGCACTGATGACAGAGCCAGGCTGCTTGGACCCAAATCCCAATTCTCCCAGGCTTGGGGCCTTTAGGCAAGTTGTTCAACTTCCTTAGGCATTCGGTTCCTCATCTACAAAAAAAGCAGTGATAATAACCCCTGCCTTGCAGAGCTTTGAGGACTAAATTAGTTGTCACACATAATGGACACAAAACTGTGTCCAGCATAGATTACACACTCTATGAGTCTTTGCAATCACAAGTATCATAAAGAAGGAGTCTGCATTCACCTTTCTTCCCCTCTCTTATGTTTTTCATGCTGAGGCTTGATGAAAGGACAGGCCACGCACTCTATGCTCCTTTACCACCCCAATTCATTCTCATGACTCTCAGCAATCCTCTACGTTCAGTGAACCCTTCCAGCCCGCTGCACTGGGGACTCCTGTCCTCCACCCTGTAGACCTCTCTTGATGCCCCAGCACTGCTTCCACTTGGTTCTTAAGACCCTCACTTTCCCCCCTCCCTCAGTGTGATCATCTTTTGCAGTGATCATGCCTGTTTTCTCTACAGGAGATGAAAGACAGATTACATTCACAGTGCCAAGGAATTACAGAAGACCCATCCTAACTGGTCACCCTGCTTCATGTTTTGGCTCCTTCCAGCCTGTTCACAACTACACAGCCTGAGGGATCACTGGAAAGCTCTAAACCTTTCAGGGATTTCAAATATCATGTACAGTAACGTCCAAAACACTTTCAGTGCCCTACAAGACCCCGCAGAGACCAAAACTTTATTACCTCTCATGACATTTCTCTCTATATTTTGCAAATTTAATATCATGTCATTTTTTTAATAGAGATGGCTTTTAACCTTCCACTTCAAAAACTCCTTTCTTTTCTTTTTTTTCTGTATTGACTTGGCTCGAACGTCTAGTGCAATACTGAATAGACATAGTAAAGTTGGCATCCTGATCTTGTTCCTGATGTCAGGGAAAAAGCTTTCAGTCTTACCAAACTCTATGCTCCTACAAGAGACTCACCTCATATTAAAGAAGCACGTAGACTGAAAGTGAAGGGATTGAAAAATATATTCTATAAAAACAGAAACCAAAAAGAGAGTATCTTTACCCATATCAGATGAAATAACTAAATCAAAAGAGAGAAAAGGAGACAAAGAAAGTCATTCTATAATAATAAAGACATCCATTACTCAAGATAATTTAACAATTATAAGTACACTCAATATGAGACCACCAGCATGCATAAAGGAAATATTAGTAGATCTGAAGGGAAAGATGAACCACAATACAATAATAGTAGGGGAGTTTAAATACCCACTTTCAATAATAGAAAGATCATCCAGGCAAAAGGAACACTGAACTTAAACTACACTTTAGACCAAATGGACCTAACAGACTTCTACAGAACATTCCATCGGAGAGTAACAGAAATACACATTTTTCTCCAGTGCACACAGAACGTTCTCCAGGATAGATTGGTCCTATGTTTGGCCACAAGACAAGTCAAAACAATTGATTGTGAGGACTGAAATCATATCAAGTATGTTTTCTGATCACAATGGTATGAATCTAGAAACCAATAATCGGGGCAATCAGGAAATTCATAAACATGTGGAAATTGATGCACAAGCCACTGAACAAGAAACGGGCCAAGGAGGAACGCAAAAGTGAGATAAAAAATACCTTGACACAAACAAAAATGGAAATATAACATACCAAAATGGATGGGATGAAGTAAAAGCCTTTCCAAGTGAGAAATTCATAGCAGCAAATGCCTGTATCAAGAAAGCAAAAATATCTTAAATAAAAAAGCTAACATTAAACGTCAAGGAACTAGAGAAAGACAAGCACATTAAGAACAAATTAGCACAAGGAAGAACACAACAAAAATCAGAGCAAAAATAAATGAAAAAGAGACTATAAAAGGAATAGAAAATGCAATTAAATCAAGAGTTGGATTTTTGAAAAGATAAACAAATTCGTCTTAGCTAGACTAAGAAAAACAGAAAGAAGACAACATAAAGAAAACCAGAAATAAAAGAGGGGACATTACAATTGGTACCACAGAAATACAAAGGATCATAAGAGATTACTATCAAAAATTATATGCCAACGAATTGGAAGACCTAGAAACAATGGGAAAATTCCTAGATACATATAAGCTACCAACAGAGAATCAAGAATAAATAGAAACTGGAGGACATTATGTTAAGGGAAATAAGCTTGGCACAGGAAGACACATTTTGACACATTTTGCCTCTTCTCACTCATTTGTGAGAGCTAAAAATTAAAACAATTGAACTCTGAGAACAAAGAGGAGGTTTCTCTGCCCGACTCTTGCTTGTGGGTTCTGGGCTTGAGAGGCACCTCTGGGTTTGAGCTCTCCAGTGTCTCTGCTAGACAGGGATTCTGACAGTCCACAGACGTTGTGTCACCCAGTAGCTGCTCTTGGGGGGTGGGGAGGGGCCGGAGGGCGGAGGGGGGGCGGTGATGCTCAGGCTGTTCACAGTCTTTTTGTAAATTGCGACCATGAAGTGCATTCCTCTTTAAAGGGAAGAAAATGAATACATGCTCGCCAGTTTTTGTTTTCTGCTCTGACATATTTTCTTCATTTTCTCTGCCAATATCAAACCCGAGAGAAGAGATAGGAATTGTAGATATCACCCTGCTCCAAGGAGAACAGAGAGATGGGGAAGAAGAAGAGCCATCCTCGATGCCTAGTGGAAAGGTAGAAGCTCCCAAGCGACATCCTAAACCTCTTTACCGTGATTAAGGCTGCATTTTTCTTTTCTTTCTTCCTGGGTGTTCAGTGAACACTTGCCCACCTCCCTTGGGATCAGGTAACTGAATCACGCTCTTTGAATCCTGCAGTTCTCAGTGCAGACAATGTTTTGCTTGAGAGAAGCTACTTTCTAGGCACCTCAACATTCATTCAAGAGAGCTGCCTCACAAGTGCCCTGAATGCGGGAAAGGATTCATTCCCCCGTAGGTCCAACGATTATCGGCACCAGCCAGTTCACGTGTGGGAGGCCTTTTTAAGGAAGTTGGAGTTTGGTTACCCAACCAAAACTCCAGCTGTGGCCTAAAGTGACCACAACACGCTTCATCAAAGAGCAGCCGAGTACATTCTGGGACTTTCCCAGATTTCATCCAGTAGTGCAAGGAAGAAATCGCCTTATGAACAGGATTGAAGAGCCGTATGAGAGGAATCAAGAGGGGTGGTTGTTATTGTTTTAGCTTTTTGTTTTGCTATGTTTTCTGTTTGCAAATTTGCAATATAGTTCTCTCAACATGTGGCTAGGTCGGAATGTGTCGTGCACATTAACAATCCTATGAATGTTGTGCTATTCCTGTTCACATTTACAAATTATTGATATGACATTTAGTAAGCACCCTCTATGCGTGAGTTCTATTGTGATGGGGATACAGTGACAAAGATGGACCTAAAGATGAGACTTAGAGGTGGTCAAAGCCTGGCCCACTGTCACACAGCCAGTGAATTACAAAGCCTTGGCTGTGCACTGCCCATCCCTGGCTTGTCCCTTGGTTCTGGTCTCTACTCCAATAACCCCCAAGAGATGCCTTCCTTGACAACCCTAGTATTGACTCCCTTGCTGGGCACACTGCACACCCTTACCTTGTTCATGGTTTCTCAAAGTACTTATTCCTATTGAAATTTCATATTCTTACAGGTTTGGTTGGTTATTGACAGTGTCCCCCACCCAGAATGTAAGCTGTGAAGCTGTGGGAAGGGGGCTTTTGTCTTGGTCACGGGTCTGACCCTAGCCCCCAGCAGCACGGTCTGGCATATGGGTGGCATTTATTGGAAGGATGGGTCCTTAGAATCTCGGCATAGACTGCAATTCCCCTGACCCAGTTCCTGCTCTCAGTTTGGCCTCAATTTCTCTGTGCTCCTACAACAATCAGTACTACTTCTGCCCTAACATTAATTCTACTCCCTTGTAGCTATTTGCTTATGTGTGTGGCCCACTAGACAGTAAGGACCCCACATCTGTCTCATTTATCCATTATAGCCCAGCATGCAGCACAGACCCGGGCACACAGTACAGGTGTAGAAACTATATATTGGATTAAGTGGTTGAATGAGAATATACTTGGAGATGTGTGGAAGATCAAGAAGTGTTAGTAATTAGGGAATTGTGCTTTTTATGTAGAAGGTTAATTGTAAACTTTTGTTGAATTGACTTGGATTTCAGCATAATGTTTAATATAATCAGAATACTTTTGATAAATTTTACGTTCCTTTCATGCCCCTCCTCAGTCCCATTGACCTCCTTCTTTCCCTAGAAGCAATCATTGTCATGATGTCATTGCCAGTCATAATTTCTTATTTCACGAAATGTTAGCCATAAATGACAGGCCAATGTTGAGTGTTGAATCTGGGGTAACGGTGCCACAGGAATACTACTGCCTCCATGATGGTCCTCAGCAGCAGAAACAACAGACACACAGCCACTGCTTCTGCCTCTGCCTCTCACTACCCCTCGCCCTCCTGTGGGTGAACCTAACTCCTGTTTCCACCCCAGTCCCTTTGGATATGCATTTCTGGTCACAGCAATTTACTTTTGGCCATGGAGTGTGGTTGTGTGTAGCTTCAGCTCCATTTTTCCTCTGTTCTTTGCATCCCCTTTTGGTCCATGGAGATGGTTATCTCACTTTTATGCAGGAATATATCTTTTTTACCTCTTTACAAAATATACCTCCTCTATCATTGTTGTGGACTTGGAGAAGATGGAGGATTTTTTTTCCCTATGAAAGGTTACTATTTTGCTCTCCATTGAACATTTCTCCCTAGTGTAGCATATCTGAAATCAAGATGTGTATTATATTCTATGACCTTTTAGATTTGATGAAATGTGATAGAGAATTATACAATGATATTGCACATTTCTCAATATCTGGTTCACACTATTATATATAAAAATAAATGGCCAGATTTGTAACATGCTATCTGTAATCACTTTTGGTGGTGCCTGTTTTAAATGCAGAGAGAATCAGGATACTTTTGAGAAGTATTGATCTGATGATATAAATGTTGAATTGTTACTGAGAAGTGCAGACTCCTCTGTCTTTTATGTTTCTGGGAGAATGAATTTGGCCAAGAGACAATTGAGCCACAAAAGAGAAATTATTGAAGGAAAATAGCAGAGAGTTTATTTAGAGAGACAACACATTCTCAATGATGAGGCAGAGCAAGCTGCTGTAAGAGAACAAGCCAACAGCAGTGAGAGTTCTGTGTTGCCATTTTAATTATGCACTGTTTTCTCATGAAGTCCCCACCTCTAGCTTAAGCCTCTGTCTTTTTCTTTGTCTAGTTTTCCCAAGTCCCTGCCTTTTTCTTGCCTAGTTCCCACCCCAGGGTTGTGGGATTCTCCCTTACTGTCAGTTGATGCACATGTGTTGGCCCAATGTTGGATATGAATTCTACCTAATGGGTGCATTGCTCATTATCACCACCCCAGGAATGTTGTAGAGTGGTTAAATCAGTGTGTATTGCACCAGCATATCGCTTAGGAATTTCTCCTTTGCCGTCTTTCTTTTTCACTTCTTTACAAAATATAGCTCCTCTATCTGGAGCTATATTTTGTAGCTAGCTACATTCTGACAGATTAACTGCAGAGTGAGCGATTACTGGGCATCTTAAGGGCCATTTCTTTGTGCATAGGTATTTCCCGTCTTCTCTGCTCATATCTACCATATGCATTTTGGGTGGTCTCCGGGGTGTCAGATTTTCCAGATCTCATTTTTTTCAAGGGCTCCTCCTCCTCCTTGTGTCATGCCCCTCCTCAGTCCCATTGACCTCCTTTCCTCCCTAGAAGCAACCATTGTCATGATGTCCTTTCAGGTCATAATCACTTACTTCTATTCCACAAAAACTTAGCCATAAATGATAGGCCAATGTTGAGTGTTGAACCTGGGGTAATGGTGCCACAGGAAAACGACTGCCTACATGATGGTTCTCAGCAGCAGAAACAACAGACACACAGCCACTGCCTCTGCCTCTCATTACCCCTCGCCATCCTGTGGGTAAACCTGACTCCTGTCCCCACCCCACCCCCACCAAGACCCTTTGGATATGAATTTATGGCCATAGCAATTTACTTTTGCTCATGAAGCCAAACAGGCTGTAACTTCAGCTCCATTTTTCCTCTGTTCTTTGCATCCCATATTGGTCCATGGAGATGATTATCTCACTTTTACTCAGGGATATATTTTTTGGCCTCTTTACAAAACATAGTTCCTCTATCATTGTTGTGGACTTGGAGAAGACGGAGGATTTTTTCCCTATGAAAGGTTACTATTCTGCTATCCATTGAATGTTTCTCCCTAGTGTGGCATATTTAAAATCAGGATGTATACTATATTCAATGAACTTTTAGATTTGATGATATCTGATAGAGAATTGTACAATGATATTATGCATTTCTTAATATGTGGTTCACACTATTAAAAATAAAAATAAATGGCCAGATTTGTAACATGCTACCTGTAATCTCTTTTGGTAGTGTCTGTTTTAAATGCAGAGAAAATCAGGATTCATTTGCAAAGTATTGATCTGATGATATAAAAGTTGAATTGTTACTGGGAAGTGCAGAGTCCTCAGTCCTTTGTCTTTCTTGGGAGAATGAATTTGGGCAAAAGACATTTGAGCCAAAAAAAGAGAATTTATTGAAGGAAAATAACAGAGAGTTTATTTAGAGAGACAGAACACCCTGAAAGAGGAGGCAGTGTGAGCTGCCGAAAGAGAATGAGCCAACAGCAGTGAGAGTTCTGTATTGCGGGCTTTATTAGGCCAGGTTTTTTTCTTGACCTTCCTGCCTCTGTCTTAAGTTTCTGCCTTTTTGGCTAGTTTTTCTGCCCCTACCTTAAGTCTCTCATCTAGTTCACTCCCCAGGGTTGTGGGATTCCTCCTAACTGTCAGTTGATGTACATGAGCAGGCCTGTGTACTATATGAATTCTACCTAGTGGCTGCATTGATTATTACCACCACATCCAGAATGTTATATAAAACTAAATCTGTATTTACTGCACCTGCATATCTCTTAAGAATTTCTCCTTTTCCTTTTCTCTTCTTACCGGCATGTAACTAGCTACATTTTGACCTGCTAACTTCAGAGTGAGTGATTACTGGGTGTCTTAAGGGGCATTACTTCCTGCATAGGTATTTCCCCTCTTCTCTGCTCATATCTAGCATGTCGGTTTCGGGTGGTCTCTAAGGTGTGAGATTTTCCAGATTTCCTTTTTATCTCAGGGTTTCCCCCTCCTACTCATGTCCAGCTATCTGCCTACTCTAACAGAATCAGTAGAGGAGTTTCAAGGACAAGAACATGTAGATATCATAATTTGAACTGTATGCAACCGTGTTTTTGGTGGGGGAAAACACCGTGTGTTGAAGTCATTTGAGTTTTATTAGTTGTGTTTTCATTACTTTCAAATATAGAAAGCAGAGACTGAACAGTAACCCAGAACAGCATTTTAGGCTTATCTCAGTTGTGGGATGAAAATGTCTCAAGTGTAAATTAGATTTCTTTAAAAATTCAAAGTGCGGAACACAATAAATTTGGGGAAAGAACTCCAGGTAAAGGTAGTAAAAGCACTAGAGAAGTGAGGCAAGAGAATAGGGTCTGGAGGAAGAGAACACAAGGCCAACTCATGCTGACTTCCTAGAACTAAATCAAATGGAAACACTTCAGCTATGACAGGAAATATCCTCTCCATTTCCACAGGTCGTACACCTAGTAAATGACTTTGTAACTTTACTTTATTCTCTTCATTTATGTAGGGTGTATACCAAGTAACCAATGGAAACCTCTAGAAGGTATTTAAACCCCAGAAAATGTTGTAATCAGGCTCTTAAGCCCCCTATCCTCAGGCCCACTCCCACCCTGTGGAGTGTACTTTCATTTTCAATACATCTCTGCTTTTGATGCTTCACTCTTTCCTTGCTTTGTTTGTGTGTTCTGTACAATTCTTCGTTCAAGATGCCAAGAACCTGGACACCCTCCATTATGACATATTCTGGTGAGCCAGCCAGGAGGTAAGCCCAAAGTTTGGGATTTATTTTTCACCTTTTCCTTTCTGCTCCATACAGGGGAATATCTCCCTCTCTCTCTCTTTTCCTTTCCAACTCGGTACCCTTGATGAGCAGCGCCTAAACATGGAGGCAACTGCTGGTTTCTGGCTGGGGCCACTCTGAAGGACTCTTTCCTGTCTTTTTTGGTTGTGGTCTTTGATCCCTAATTGTGGAACAGCTCAGGGCAAACTCACAGCTCAGGGCGAACTCACACATGTTTCAGGTAACCTAAACCTTCTTTTCTTATGTTAAATTCTTCCCTAATCGTACTCAACTGACTTAGGACAAAAGAAGCCCACCCAGCCTCCATTCCTATTATTATAGTTCATGGTTATCACTCTAGTGGAACAGAAAGCATGGGAAAGCATGGCCTTATCAAATTATAAGGATGCTAAAAGTTGGGGATTACAAACAGGAACCAAAGGAAAGCTAATAGTAGGCAATTGCCTCTGGAGGAAAGACATGCAAAGCAGCACCAGTGCCCACCTAAGGTCAAAGACATCTGACACTCTTAAGAGTGGACCCCAAAAAGGGTTACCCCAGGGGATATTCTGGACCTCAATCTCTCCAAGGGGAATCCCCTCGGCAAAGGCTCTGAGGCCTAATACTAAGCCCTCCTTAGAATTTTATCTTGCCGTTGCAATACTGTTGGCCCCCATATTGTTTGGAATCTGGAGTTTGCTGTTGAATGGGAAAATGGAATGGAATTGCATGTATCCAGGCTTTGGTGCTGCTGTTCTAAGCAGGGTCAGGCCTAATTAGTATGTGATGTTCTCCTTTGGTGCTGTTTGGCCCCAGTGTTCTTTAGAGTCTGAAGAAGGTTGGCCTTTAAAAATCAAACTGCTACGGTAATTGCTTTACCCAAAATTTTGATTCACAGCCTTCATTGGATTACTTATTGAGGCAAACAAAATAAAACCGGTGAGCTTGTATTGCTATCTCGTGGCTAGGGTTCCAAGGTAAAAGCTATTGAATCTTTGTTTGTGTATGTATATGCATGTCTAGATATGTTTATTTGTATGTACACTTATAGCTATATGTTGTGTCCACCAAATTGGCTTGTAAGTAAAAGAGCATTCATAAATTAAGTAATTAAGTCTAAGCAATTTTCAAGTTCACATGACTTAAGTGTAACTTTACTAAACATGCTGGTTTTTAAATTATTGGTAAAATAAAAATCGAAATGCCTTCAGAATTGTCAGCATAGATTTTTGTCTGGATTTTATATTTGTCTCTGCTAGATATTTTGAAGTGTCAGGGTTTGGCATAGAAGGTAATAAAACTATAAACCCAGTCAAAGCAAAATGTTCTTAGTTTGCATGCCTGTTTTTGTGAAAAATAAGAGTAATTTAATGTTAGCTAAATCTTCTGAGTTATTGGCAAAAATACCCATGTATTTAACTTTGAGACTCTTACCTAGGTTTACATGAGCACCTAAATGATGCTCACTGTTTATTAAAAGTATGGTTAACAAGGAAATAGCTAACTTTAAATGATAGTGTCTAATATCTCAGTATACAGAAATAATCTAGATAAACTGTTAAAAGTGAAAGAATTGTGTACAATGAATGGGATAAATGTTTTAGGCAAACTTGTGTGTAAATTAAAATCTTAAAATTATTTTTGATGCACACTTAATATCTGCGTCATTTCCAATAAAGAAAGGGTTGTGGGCCGGGCGCGGTGGCTCAAGCCTGTAATCCTAGCACTTTGGGAGGCCGAGATGGGCGGATCACAAGGTCAGGAGATCGAGACCATCCTGGCTAACACGGTGAAACCCCGTCTCTACTAAAAATTACAAAAATCTAGCCGGGCGAAGTGGCGGGCGCCTGTAGTCCCAGCTACTCAGGAGGCTGAGGCAGGAGAATGGCGTAAACCTGGGAGGCGGAGCTTGCAGTGAGCTGAGATCCGGCCACTGCACTCCAGCCTGGGTGACAGAGGGAGACTCCGCCTCAAAAAAAAAAAAAAAAAGAAAGAAAGGGTTGTGATATGGTGAAATATGTTTCTAAAATCATGTATTGTTCTTATCTATAAATGCCCATATCTGATAGTTCAGGGTTTCTTGCTCTTTAGGGTTTCACTACAGTTTTAGGTTACTAAAGATAAGAATTCTAGTTAACACATAATTCTGCATACAAAATGTGCCAGAAAATGTTGTGCTAATAGTGAGAAAAAAGTAATTTTGTCTAATTCATAAGTTCCTAAAAGTTAGTTCAAATTACAGATTTGAAAAGGTTATCTATGAAACAATGTAGTAAGGAACCAGTAAATATGGGGAAAAGATGTAGAAAAAGTTTAGATAATAAAATTTTCTTTAAAATATGATAGAGAATTGGCTAATTAACATTTTCATAGTTAAAGCTCTTAGTCTTGATTAATGCAAAATAAGTATTGTAAAGAAAGGCATCAGCAGTTTGGCAAATTTTTAAAATATAGTTAAGCATGAAGTTGGATTTAGTGTGGAGCCAAATTTATCACATGCATGCTTCACGCTATGTTTAATGTTTTGCATGTATAGTGCTGGCACTGGAGTACTTATTGGTTGTTTGCCCAGAGTAAATCTCTTGATTACACAGGATGTATGAAGATATTGGTGAACTTAAGGTTATTATATTGTGTATCAGGAATAAAGCATTCATTGTGTGGGTTTTTTGGGGCTGTGCGTAACACGCCTCCAAGGTAGATTGAGTAAAAAAAATGTAGGTTTGGTTTCCTGTTTGTTTTTGTTTCTAATTTTTATTCATTTGCTGTTTATTTTCCTCTGGCTTTGCTTGTATATGCACATATCAAACCATATTATATATATAAGTTTCTAGTGGAAGGCTTTTATTTGTTTCTGTGAATTGATATTTTGTTTCCTATGCATTTCTGGCAAGTCGTCGTTTGTTCCATTTATCTGAAATTCCTAGGCTAACTTTGCTGGGACCACAGGAGTTGATAGAGCACACCAGCTTTTTAACCTTACACTAGCTTTTGGGATTTTAGGCTTCCTGATACTTTATATATGTTGAGTATACTTTCATAAACAGAATTTGAGTCATATTTCTCTTTCTGCCTGATTTCTCAAAAATTGAGACAGAGTCTCGCGCTGTGTCACCCAGGCTGGAGTGCAGTGGCATGATCTCGGCTCACTGCAAGCTCCGCCTCCCAGGTTCAGGCCATTCTCCTGCCTCAGCCTCCGAGTAGCTGGGACTACAGGCGCCCGCCACCACGCCCGGCTAGTTTTTTGTATTTTTAGTAGAGACGGGGTTTCACCATGTTAGCCAGGATGGTCTCGATCTCCTGACCTCGTGATCCGCCCGCCTCGGCCTCCCAAAGTGCTGGGATTACAGGCTTGAGCCACCGCGCCCGGCCTGAAAATATTCTTAATTCATGGCAATGGTTTGCATACAGTCAAGCAGGGTCACTAGGGCCGCTCAGGGAGACAGAACCCAAAAATCTGGCAAGACAGCAAAAGGGTAAACATTTCTTACCATTCAGACTCTGGCCTCTCTCTCTCTCTCTGTGTGCAAATTGGTTAAATGAATGGTAAAAGTCACCATTTATCTCCTCTGTAAAGTTTTGATTAATACAAAAGAGAATTCTGAGGCTGGTCTTAAGCTGTAGTGAATCTGGTGTGTTTTGTGTGTCTTTCTGTATTGCTCTGTCATAAAGAGGAGTACCTTAGGATAAAATGCATGCCTAGAAAGGAACTTCCTCAATCTGATAAAGGGTATCTATGAAAAACCTACAGCTAATATAAAATTTAATGGTATAAGACAGAAAGCTTTCCTCTTGAATTCGAGAATAAGACAAATACACCCCCTTTAACCACTTCTATTCAACATTGTACTGGAAGTTCTGGCCAAAGCAATCAGGAAAAAAATCCATTCAAATTGGAAGAAATAAAACTATCTCTATTCCCAGATGATACGATCTTATCATAGAAAATCCTAAAGAATCAAAAAAAAAAAAAAATCAGAGCTAATATATAAATTCAGCAAAGTTGTAGAATATAAGATCAACACACAAAATTCAGTCATATACCTACATACAAGCAATGACCAATCTGAAAATAAATTAATTCCATTTACATTATCAAAACATAAAATACAGTGAAATAACTTCAACCAAGGAGGTGCAAGACTTGGACAATATGTACTATACAATAGTGCTGAAAGAAATTTTAAAAACATCTAAAAATGGAAAGACATTCTGTGTCCATGGACTAAAAGACTTAGTAGTCCTGAAATGGCAATACTGCACAAAACAATCTACAAATTCAATACAATCTCTATCAAAATTCCAAAAATTTTTTTTGCAGAAATGGAAAAGCCAACACTAAAGTTCACATGGAATTGCAAGACACATCCAATAGCCAAAACAATCTTGAAAAAGAGGAACAATACTGGAGGACTCTCACTTCCTTATTTTGAAATTACTGTAAAACCTATAATAATTAAAAACAGTGTTGTACTGGCATAAGGGTAGGCATATAGACAAATAGGACAAAATTGAGACCCCATAAATAAAATCATACTTTTTTATATACCACATTTTCTTTATTCATCTACTCATGAACACTTAGGTTGATTTCATATCATGCCTATTGAGAATAGTGCAGCAGGAAATATAAGAGTACAGCTACATCTTTGACATATTGATTTCATTTCCTTTGAACAAATACCCAGTAGTGGGACTGCTGGATCATATGATTAGTTATATTTCTTTCTCTTTTAAATTATACTTTAAGTTCTGGGATACATGTGCAGGTTTGTTACATAGGTATACACGTGCCATGGTGGTTTGCTGCACCCATCAACCCATCATCGACATTACGTATTTCTCCTAATGCTATCCCTCCCCTAAGCCCCCACCCCCAGACAGGCCCCAGTGTGTGATGTTCCCCCCACTCTCGTGTCCATTTGTTCTCATTGTCCAACTTCCACTTATGAGTGAGAACATGCAGTGTTTGGTTTTCTGTTCCTGTGTGTGTTTGCTGAGAATGATGGTTTCCAGCTTCATCCATGTCTCTGCAAAGGACATGAACTTATCCTTTTTTATGACTGCATAGTATTCCATGGTGTATATGTGCCACTTTTTCTTTATCCCTATTATTGATGGACATTTGGGTTGGTTCAAGTCTTTGCTATTGTGAACAGTGCTGCAATAAACACACATGTGCATGTGTCTTTATAGTAGAATGATTTATAATCCTTCAGGTATATACCCAGTAATGGAATTGCTGGGTCAAATGGTATTTCTGGTTCCAGATCCTTGAGGAATCGCCACACTGTCTTCCACAGTGGTTGAACTAATTTGCACTCCCACCAACAGTGTAAAAGGGTTCCTATTTCTCCAATCCTCTCTAGCATCTGTTGTTTCCTGTCTTTTTAATGACCACCATTCTAACTTGTGTGAGATGATATCTCTTGGTGGTTTTGATTTGCATTTCTTTAATGACCAGTGACGATGAGCTTTTTTTTTAATAGTTTGTTGGCCGCATAAATGTCCTCTTTTGAGAAGTATCTGTTCATATCCTTCACCCACTTTTTGATGGGGTTGTTTTTTTCTTGTAAATTTGTTTAAGTACATTGTAGATTCTGTATATTAGCCCCTTATCAGATGGATAGATTGCAAAAATTATCTCCCATTCTATAGGATGCTGGTTCACTCTGATGATAGTTTCTTTAGCTGTGCAGAAGCTCTTTTGTTTAATTAGATCCCATTTGTCAATTTTGGCTTTTGTTGCCATTGCTTTTGGCATTTTAGCCATGAAGTCTTTTCCCATGCCTATGTCCTGAATCATATTGCCTAGGTTTTCTTCTAGGGTTTTTATGGTTTTAGGTCTTACATTTAAGTCTTTAATCCATCTTGAGTTAATTTTTGTATAAGGTGTAAGGAAGGGGTCCAGTTATGGTTTTCTGCATATGGCTAGCCAGTTTTCCCAACATCATTTATTAAATAGGGAATCCTTTCCCCACTGCTTGTTTTTGTCAGGTTTCTCAAAGATCAGATGGTTGTAGATGGGTGGTGTTATTTCTGAGGGCTCTGTTCTGTTCCATTGGTCTATATATCTGTTTTGGTACCAGTACCATGCTGTTTTGGTTACTGTTGCCTTGTAGTATAGCTTGAAGTCATGTAGCGTGATGTCTCCAGCTTTGTTCTTTTTGCTTAGGATTGTTTGGTTATATGGGCTCTTTTTTTTGGTTCCATATAAAATTTAAAGTAGTTTTTTGTGTGTGTGTGTGTAATTCTATGAAGAAAGTCAGTGGTAGCTTGATGAGGATAGCATTGAATCTATAAATTACTTTGGGCAGTATGGCCATTTTCACAATATTGATTCTTCCTATCCATGATCATGGAATGATTCTCCATTTGTTTGTGTCTTCTTTTATTTCCTTGAGCAGTGGTTTGTAGTTCTCCTTGAAGAGGTCCTTCAAATCCCTTATAAGTTGGATTCCTAGGTATTTTATTCTCTTTGTAGCAATCGTGAATGGGAGTTCACTCATGATTTGGTTCTCTGTTTGTCTATTATTGGTGTATAGGAATGTTTGTGATTTTTGCACATTGATTTTGTATCCTGAGACTTTGCTGAAGTTGCTTATCAGCTTAAGGAGATTTGGGGCTGAGATGATGGGGTTTTCAAAATATACAATCATGTCATCTGCAAACAGAGACAATTTGACTTCCTCTCTTTCCATTTGAATACCGTTTATTTCTTTCTCTTGCCTGATTGCCCTGGCCAGAACTTCCAATACTAGGTTGAATAGGAGTGGTGAGAGAGGGCATCCTTGTCTTTTGGTGGTTTCCAAAGGGAATGCTCCTAGCTTTTGCCCATTCAGTATGATATTGACTGTGGGTTTGTCATAAATAGCCCTTATTATTTTGAGATACGTTCCATCAATACCTAGTTTATTGAGAGTTTTTAGCATGTAGGAGTGTTGAATTTTATCGAAGGCCTTTTCTGCATCTATTGAGATAATCATGTGGTTTTTGTCATCAGTACTGTTTAAGTGATGGATTATGTTTATTGATTTGCATATGTTGAACCATACTTGCATCCCAGGGATGAAGCTGACTTGAACGTGGTGGATAAGTTTTCTGATGTGCTGCTGGATTTGGTTTGCCAGTATTTTATTGAGGATTTTTTCATTGATGTTTATCAGGAATATTGGCCTAAAATCTTTTGTGTGTGTGTGTGTGTCTCTGCCAGGTTTTGGTGTCAGGATGATGTTGGCCTCATAAAATGAGGTAGGGAGGAGTCCCTCTTTTTCTATTGTTTGGAATAGTTGCAGAAGGAATGGTACCAGCTCCTCTCTGTACCTCTGGTAGAACTCGGCTGTGAATCTGTCTGGTCCTGGGCTTTTTTGGTTGGTAGGTTATTAATTACTGCCTAAATTTCAGAACTTACTATTGGTCTATTCAGGGATTTGACTTCTGCCTTGTGTAGTCTTGGGAGGGTGTATGTGTCCAGGAATTTATCCATTTCTTCTAGATTTTGTAGTTTATTTGCATAGAGGTATTTATAGTATTCTCTGATGGTAGTTTGTATTTCTGTGGGATCAGTTCCCCTTTATCATTTTTTATTGTGTCTATTTGATTTTTCTCTCTTCTTCTTTATTAGCCTGGCTAGCAGTCTATCTATTTTGTTAATCTTTAAAAAAAAAAAAAAAAAAAAAACAGCTCCTGGATTCATTGATTTTTTGAAAGGTTTTTCGTGTCTCTATCTCCTTCAGTTCTGCTCTGATCTTAGTTATTTCTTGTCTTCTGCTAGCTTTTGAATTTGTTTGCTCTTGCTTCTCAAGTTCTTTTAATTGTGATGTTAGGGTGTCGATTTTAGATCTTTCTTGCTTTCTCCTGTGGGTATTTAGTGCTATAAATTTCCTTCTAAACATTGCTTTAGCTGTGTCCCAGAGATTCTAGTACGTTGTGTCTTTGTTCTCGTTGGTTTCAAAGAACTTATTTCTACCTTAATTTTGTTATTTACTCAGTAGTCATTCAGGAGCAGGTTGTTCAGCTTCCATGTAGTTGTGAGGTTTTGAGTGAGTTTCTTAATCCTGAGTTCTAATTTGATTGCACTGTGGTCTGAGAGACTGTTGGTTATGATTTCCATTATTTTGCATTTGCTGAGGTGTGTTTTACTTCCAATTGTGGCATCAATTTTAGATAAGTGTGATGTGGTACTGAGAAGAATGTATATTCTGTTGATTTGAGGTGTAGAGTTCTGCAGATGTCTATTAGGTCTGCTTGGTCCAGAGCTGAGTTCAAGTCCTGAATATCCTTGTTAATTTTCTGTCTTGTTGATCTGTCTAATATTGACAGTGGGGTGTTAAAGTCTCCCAATATTATTGTGTGGGAGTCTACGTCTCTTTGTAAGTCTCAAGAACTTGCTTTATGAATCTGGGTGCTCCTGTATTGGGTGCATATATGTTTAGGATAGTTATCTCTTCTTGTTGCATTGATCCCTTTACCATTACGTAATGCCCTTCTTTCTGTTTTTTGATCTTTGTTGGTTTAAAGTCTGTTTTATCAGAGACTACTTTTTTTTTTTTAATCAGAAAACCCCTTCTTTTTTTCATTTGTTTGTTTCCATTTGCTTGGTAAATATTTCTCCATCCCTTTATCTTGAGCCTATGTGTGTCTTTGCATGTGAGATGGGTCTCCTGAATACAGTACAGTGATCAGTCTTGACTCTTTGTCCAATTTGCCAATCTCTGTGTTTTAATTGGGGCATTTAGCCCACTTACATTTAAGGTTAATATTGTTATGTGTGAATTTGATCCTGTCATTATGATGCCAGCTTGTTATTTTGCCCATTCCTTGATGCAGTTTCTTCATAGCGTCAATGGTCTTTACAATTTTGTATGTTTTTGCAGTGGCTGGTACCAGTTTTTCCTTTCCATATTTAGTGCTTCCTTCAGGAGCTCTTCTAAGGTAGGCCTGGTGGTGACAAAATCTCTCAGCATTTGCTTGTCTGTAAAGGATTTTATTTCTCCTTCGCTTATTAAGCTTGGTTTGTTTGGATATGAAATTCTGGGTTGAAAATTCTTTTAAGAGATCCACTGTTAGTCTGATGAGCTTCCCTTTGTAGGTAATCTGACCTTTCTCTCTGGCTGCCCTTAACATTTTTTCCTTCATTTCAGCCTTGGTGAATCTGACGATTATGTGTCTTGGGGTTGCTCTTCTCAAGGAGTATCTTTGTGGTGTTCTCTGTATTTCCTGAATTTGAATGTTGGCCTGTCTTGCAAGGTTGGGGAAGTTCTCCCGGATAATATCCTGAAGAGTGTTTACCAACTTACTTCCATTCTCCTGGTCACTTTCAGGTACACCAGTGAAATGTAGGTTTGGTCTTTTCATATAGTCCCATATTTCTTGGAGGCTTTGTTCCTTTTCATTATCTTTTCTCTAATCTTGTCTTCATGCTTTATTTCATTAAATTGATCTTCAATCTCTGATATCCTTTCTTCCACTTGATCGATTTAGCTATTGATACTTGTGTATACTTCATGAAGTTCTTGTGCTGTGTTTTTCAGCTCCTTCGGGTCATTTGTGTTCTTCTCTAAACTGGTCATTCTAGTTTGCAATTTCTCGCACTTTTTTGCAATGTTCTTAGCTTCCTTGCATTGGGTTAGAACATGCTCCTTTAGCTCAGAGGTGTTTGTTATTACCCACCTTCTGAAGTCTACTTCTGTCAATTTGTCAAATTCATTCTCTGTCCAGTTTTGTTCTCTTGCTGCCGAGGAGTCGTGATCCTTTGGAGGAAAAGAGGCATTATGGTTTTTGGAATTTTCAGCCTTTTTGTGCTGTTTTTTCCTCATCTTCGTGGATTTATCTTCCTTTGGTCTTTGATGTTGGTGATCTTCAGATGGGGTTTTTGTGTAGACGTCCTTTTTGTTGATGTTGATACTATTCCTTTCTGTTTGTTAGTTTTCCTTCTAACAGTCAGGCCTCTCTGCTGCAGGTCTGCTGGAGTTTGCTGGTGGTCCACTCCAGACCTCGTCTGCCTGTGTATCACCAGCAGAGGCTGCAGAACAGCAAAGACTGCTGCCTGTTCCTTCCTCTGGAAGCTTTGTCCCAGAGGGGCACCTGCCAGATGCCAGCTGGAGCTTTCCTTTATGAGGTGTCTGTCCACCCCTGCTGGGAGGTGTCTCCCAGTCATGAGGCACGTGGATCAGGGACCCACTTGAGAAGCAGTCTGTCCCTTAGCAGAGCTCGAGCGCTGTGCTGTGAGATTTGTTACTCCTTCAGAGACGGTAGGCAGGAATGTTTAAGTCTGCTGAAGCTGCGCCCACAGCTGCCCCTTCCCCCAGGTGCTCTGTCCCAGGCAGTTGGGAGTTTCATCTATAAGCCCCTGACTGGGGCTGCTGCCTTTCTTACAGAGATGTCCTGCCCAGAGAGGAGGAATCTAGAGAGGCAGTCTGGCTACAGTGGCTTTGTTGAGCTGTGGTGGGCTCCACGGAGTTTTAACTTCCTGGTGGCTTTGTTTACACTGTGAGGGGAAAACCGCCTACTCAAGCCTTAATAATGGTGGATGCCCCTCCCCCCACCAAGCTCAAGCATACCAGGTCGACTTCAGACTGCTGTGCTGGCAGCGAGAATTTCAAACCTGTGGATCTTAGCTTGCTGGGTTCCATGGGGGTTGGATCCACTGAGCTAGTCCACTTGGCTCCCTGGCTTCAGCCCCTTTTCAGGGAGTGAAAAGTTCTGTCTTACTGGCTTTCTAGGCACCACTGGGTTATAACAAAAACTCCTGCAGCTAGCTCGGTGTCTGCCCAAACAACTGCCCAGTTTTGTGGTTGAAACCTAGGGCCCTGGTCACGTAGGCACCCTAGGGAATCTCCTGGTCTGTGGGTTGTGAAGACTGTGGGAAAAGTGTAGTATCTGGGCCAGAATGCACCATCCCTCAGGGCACAGTCCCTCAGGGCTTCCCGTGGCTAGGGGAGGGAGTTCTCCCAACCCCTTGCACTTCCCAGGTAAGGTGACACCTCATCTTGCTTCTGCTCACCCTCTGTGAGCTGCATCCACTGTCTAACCAGTCCCAATGAGATAAGCTGGGTACCTCAGTTGGAAATGCAGAAATCACCCGTCTTCTGCATTGATCTCACTGGAAGCTGCAGACCAGAGCTGTTCCTATTCGGCCATCTTGCCAGTCACCAAAATCATACATTTATGGTCAACTAATCATCCCAAGTCTCACACTGAGATACACAGAGCCTAAAGAGGGACAAGGAAAATCTTTCTTGGCATTGCACAGGTCCTCCTCCCTACTTCCTCCCTAACTCCCAGCCCTGGAGCAGAACTGCTTCTCAAAGCTGACCTGGCCTCCTTCCCTCCCTTCTTTCCCTGGTTGTCCAGATCTAAGAGTGATATTGTCCCTCTGCTGCCCTCAAACATGGCTCCTGACCTCTCCCTTTATATCTCATGATTGCTGGTCCTTGAGAGTTTCCCTGGCTCCCTGTCCCTTCTTCCCCACCAGTGTCCCATGTATGAACCCACAATGGTAGGAAGGATCAGGCAGCATGGAGGGAGAAGAGGAAGGCAAAGAAAACAAGAATGAGAATGGGAGGGCTTCGCTGTTGAGCCAAGAACAGAAGTTTGTAGGTGACCCCCTCCTTTAAATGAGGAACAGCTTCCTCCCCAACATGGTCATCACCATGCCCACCTACCTGCCATTTAGTTTTTTTCAAGGATTAAAGGGGAGGTAGCAAGGAGAGCCTTTAAATTACTTGACAAAAGACTAGGCCATGATTCCGTTTTGTTTATTCTTCTCTCCCTAACTCTGCCTTTCCACTCTCAGTTATTGTGCCCATTCCTCTGGGAACAGTGGAACACAATAACACTCACTACACCCTGTCTTTGGGCCCCTCCTCTCCTTCCCTGAAAGAATGGAAGTGGCAAAGTGGCAGGAGCAGGATTGGCCTGTGGCAGACGGAACAAGGCAATGAAGGAGGAAGAGGTTTCTTGAGAGTGGAGAAGGAGCTAGAAGGAACCCAAAAAGGCCCATGGGTAGAAGCCATGTCATTGTTTGCTGGGAGGGAAAAAGTGGAGACCTGAGTCTGTCATAGGGTAGGCTTGCCCCACTCACAAGCTCTTGTGTCTCATCCACAGCAAGCAATGAGTCCCTGACTTCCAATCT
Organism: Papio anubis; assembly: GCF_008728515.1. NCBI lineage: Eukaryota > Metazoa > Chordata > Mammalia > Primates > Cercopithecidae > Papio > Papio anubis. The sequence goes on from NC_044996.1 coordinate 19,308,136, forward strand.
CAGTCCTCACAAATGCATACAAGTGGAAAAAGCCTGCTGTCCTCTGCTCTCCCAGACCCTTTCTTATCTTTTTCTGCTCAGCTCATCTTCTCTGGGAGCACAGAGACTGGAAAACGAGTTCACACCCCCTCACACTTGGCTCAGGTCTTCAGTTCCATCTCTGCCTGTGGGATCAAGAGTTGGAGCATTCTGCCTCTTCACTCTATCCCATGAATGAATAATCTGTCCATTTCTCCAGTTCCTGAGCTTTTGTAGGCTGTCTTTCTCTTGTGTCCTCAGAAAGGCAATGGAGCTCCTGTCTATTAGCCATGTGCTGAGAAGATGGTGGGCAGTTATGCAATAGAATGACATCTCTTCCCTTTATCTCATTCTGCCATTTATTTCCTTACTTCCCATGTCTCCATGGACATACGTTTCTCCTCTTTTTCTGAGTTGGCAAGGGATGACATGAGTAGTCAGGATGCATGGGGAATGTGGCCCTAGGAGACTGTCAGAGGGCTGAAAAGGCAGACTGGGCACTAATGAGTCAGCCAGGAGCCCTGATTTCTAGGTCCTGTGTCACAGCCTCAGGGATAAGAATGTGCTTTTTCCTGGAGCCCTTGTATTCAAATGATGGTGGAGTATCTGAACTTGGAATAACAAATCTCAATTCTCTGTTTCTGCTCAGACCCATCTAAAGGCAGTCACTTCCTGCCACTTGCCTTAAATAATTGATCTCTCAAATAGAACCCATGTTCCCTTCTCTCAAACCCTGCTGATAATGATGCCAGTGTAGATGAGGACCTGCACGATAAGCTTTGAAGGTAACAGGCATTATAACAGGGGTAAGCAGCTTTGGGAAAGTGGAGTGCTCTTTTGCTGACTTGTTCTGGGGGACTTTGCTGATTCTCGTGAGTATAACTGCTGGGTCCATTGATCTAGTACATCCTTGAATTTTTGAGTTTATAAAAATTCTTTATAAACTTCTTTATAAAAGCCACATGAATAAATTTATTTGAATGGTGGTATGATAGCAGCTATCCAGGATGCTAGCAAACATGAATTCACACAAAGAGAATGGAGTCCCCTGCAAGAAGTTGAATTTCCCCTTTTAGTTTCAAAGCACAATCTCAGATCATTCTGGGTTGGGGGAGTGGTGAGGCAGTCATAGTCTCCAAGCCTTTAGGAATATAACGAGATCCTTTCCTCCCAGGTCACTTCCTCCTTTTGGCTTAGCACTTTCATTCTTTATAGAGGCCATTATATGAGGTCACCCCTTTCCTCTTTCATTTCCACTTTATTGGCTTGAGGATGCACCTAATAGCATAAATACTGTCCACAAAAATTCCACCCCAGCCATCACCTCCCCTCCATTTTCAGGAATCTCAAGTTGAGGGTTTGTAGTATATTTTGGTTTTGTTACTCATGAACAGTATACCTAGCTGAACTGGGACATCAGTGTATTGTTTCAGGCTGACTAGAGAGGAGCACCTCTAGAACAGAATGAATTTCATGTCAGAAGGCTACCATTCTGACCATCATTAGGGGGCCTAAAAAAACCAGCTAGAAATGATGGAAAACTCATTAATGAAGAACGCTTAAAAGCTGGGCAAGTAGACAAAGTTTATTTTCTTTTCTAAATAACTAGCTGAAGGAAGAATGAAGAAAGTTCCAAATGTTTAGGAAACACCGACTGTGGCCAATCATTGTGTCAGGCATGCTCACATGTGCGCATTTAATCCTCACAGTAGCCCTAAGAAGTAGGAATTATAATCCTCATTTTATACATTTGGAAACAGGCTTAGAACGGTCTCCTGGTGGAAAAAATATCTGAAGACGTCCATTTCAAAAAAGCAAACATTGGCCATTTCTGAGTGATTTGGTGACAAAGTTTTCTTTATTGTCTAAATTTAACATAAAACATGTCATTTTCATTACAAAGTACAATTTTATGGAATACTAAATAAACATATATAAATAAGCCTTGGCCAACATTATAAACCAGGATCTGACATAGATATAAATCCATGACTTCCAACTTCCCTTGACGTCACATTATCTTCTCTTAAGAGATAGTCACTTTGGCTAATAGGGAAAAGAAGACCAGTAACATCAGAAAGCAATTTCCATCTGGCCTGGTTCTGACTGGGGTCATCACTCTAAGCCATATGCCTTACTTTGCTCTGACACTTCAGGATGTTCCCTCCTGGTATCAGCTGTGCACCAAAGCTAAAAGTTCACAAGGTTCTCCTTGCCATTCTCAATAAATCAGTTTTGCAAAATCTCCAGGCCTTCTTGCAGAGTATTCAGGCATATAGGGTTGTACTTGATCAGCCATAAAGATGGGGCTCCCTTTAGGTCCTGCAGCAGTATGGCACCAGTTTGAAAGCCTCCACACAGTCCACATAATAATGAAAGTCAGAAAAAGACCATTCACCACTTATCTGTGCTTTCTACAAAAAACAAAACAAAACAAAACAGATACCTGGATGAGGGCCGAGACTGCCTCCCTCATCATTTCATTGTATGTCTATGTTGAAACAGTCAGCAAGAGGAGAGATATCAAGTGCTTGCAAGGTCCCTAGGTCTGTCCTTACATTCAGACCTTTCCTTGCTACTTGTAATTCCTTGACAGAGACACTGTGGTAGTGGGTACTCAGGAGAGAAGCAATGAGAATGGGACAATTCTCTCAGGGTAAACATTGAATCCTCTCTTTCTATTACAGAGTAAAGTTCCCTGAGTCCTGGCCTCGATTGTTCATGTAGATAGAATGGTAGCTATTGAAATTGTCCCTAGTTTAGTAATTCTCTCTGAGCTCCCTTAAGAGGGCCCAAGTACTCTTTCCATTTCTCTTGACAAAGAATAAAGAATGAGACTAAGAGCCTTGACCATCATATGTCTGTTGAGCACTTGATACTTGAAAAATTTAGATGACTGGGGGTGTGGAAGTTTTGAATAACCAGATATATACATATAGATAGATAGCTAAAGGTATTTCATCACTACATTTTCATTTTTTTATTTATAAAATACTCCTTATGTATCACTCTTGTGCTAGGCACAGAAGATGCAATGCTGAATAAGACAATCAGCTTAGATTCCTTTTTGTGAAGTGTAACATGTACCCTTCCCAAATGTTCTATTAATGACAGATTCCTATCATTGGGTGCCTCATAATTTTGTATTATTCCATCACTTCTAAAGTCAAGGTCTACATGGTAATTTTCCTCAGTTTGAAGACAGCAGACATGCTTCCCTTCTTCTGTGGAGTTTCTGGTGTCTAAGAAGGCTTGATCGCCTACTAAAGTTTCTCTTGCATATGCTACATGTATAAGGCTGCTCACCTGTGTGAGTTCTCTGGTGTTTAATAAGGTGGGAGTTCTGAATGAATCTTTTTCCACATTCATCACATTTAAAGGGCTTCTCTCCTGTGTGAATTCTTTGGTGTGTGTGTAGATTTGTGTTATGACTAAAGCTTTTCCCACACCATGAGCATCTATATGGTTTTATTCCTTGATGGGTCATGAAGTGCTTATTAAGATCTGAACTCCATCTAAACCTCTTGTCACATTGTTGACATTTATAGGGTTTCTCTCCAGTGTGAATTCTCTGGTGTTTAATAAGATCAGAGCTAACTCTGAAGCTTTTCCCACATTCCTGACATTTAAAAGGTTTCTCCCCTGTGGGGCCTTTCCCATGAAGATCCATAAGTTTTGGAAACTCTTGTTTACAAGTTGCAAGTTTCTTTCTTTTCTTCCTTGGAAAAGCTCGATGCCATTTCTGTACACTGTGTGTATCACCAGGATTTTCCCTGCCCATTGTTTTCTGGGCAATTTTCATTCTGGTCTTTTTTGATACTTTGCATCCTGATGTTTGTATTTCTGATGTAGAAACAGATATAGGATGATCATTTCCAGTGTCATTTTTTAGCTTTAACCCTGTCAGAATAAACAGAATAATCAGCCATCTGTGTCCCAGTGCAAGAAAGCTACATAAATGGAGAGAAAAGTCAATGATGATTGCTTTAAAAGAAATACAGGAACAAGTGATTTCTGGTCCAGTCTGGACAAAATGGCATAGACCCATTTCTCCTTGATCCTCCCTGATAGGCACAACAATAAACCCATTAAGTAATATGAGATAACTAAAAGAAAATTCTTAAAATGTTAAGAAAAAGACAAACTGGTTTGGGACCCCACAACAAGAAAAATAACATAGCAGGGTGGCTTATATCCCCACACCCAACAGAAGAAGGCAATTATCAACAGAAGCCTGCCTGGGTAGGCTTATTGTTTCCTGAATGTAAAAAGAAGTGCAAATAAAGCCTTGTTGATTGAACTCTGGATAAAACAGAATATGTGACTAACACCAATGTGCAGTTCGTCTTGGGCAAACATACATGATTATATAACTTTAGCACTGGAGTTGCTGGAAAGGTAAAAGCTAAATGGAGTTTCTGCTCTTCTTTACGTTTTCCATGAACTAATGACAACTTCAGAAGACTAGTAGGATTGTGTACTTTGTAGTTCAGATGGCTACATTTCTGAGCATTAACTTGCAGCATATTTCACTATATTTGTAATTTTCTATTTATTACAACTGGACAGCTCCAAACTCTTATTACTATTTATTATCTTGTAGCTAGGTAATAGTCCACTTTTTGCTTAATTTCTGCAAGCCAATAAAAGAAAATGTATTTAAGTATCGAGATGTTCAAAGGAAAGAGTAAAAAGTATTCATGGGGAAAAAGCTCTGTTTAACACATGTTTTATTGGATTGCATTATTAGCTGATTTCACTCACTTTATATTTGGAAAATAATTGACATTTCTAATATTTATTGAAATTGCTTAATTTGCACACCCTGTACTCTACACACAAAAATGTATCAAATATAAGAATGAAGTTAAAATTGTGACTGATTCACTTTAGCAGCGTGAATTGCCCAGCTTTTTGAAGATACAAGCTATAATATTTGTACTTCCCTATGTCTGTGCCATAAATGCTTGAAAACATTAAAGTTTTCTGGTTTTATCTTTTATATCAAAATAATCAGTGTAAACCTTGGTTGGTCCCTGAGTTCACTGATATTTGAGGTAATGGGGACCTGTAGACATTCTGACTAGATTTACTACCATGTGCCTTTGCCTACTTCTCTTTGATATAGCAAAATATTTAATTGAGAAATCACTTTATGTTACCATGGTGGATTTCCACTGTGCTATAGCCGTTTTCCTTTGGATTCCCATCAGTGGTGCTGCTCAGTGGCTTGCATATAGACTTGCTATGAAGAAATGCAGAGGCAGCCCATGCTGCCCTGTTTCAAAGTTGAACTCTTTAAGCCCTTGAGAGTGGGCTTCACCCACTATTGCAGAGGCATTTTGCATTTGTCTGTAGCAAGAAATTCACCTTCTCAGGCCAGGCGCGGTGGCTCATGCCTGTAATCCCAGCACTTTGGGAGGCTAAGGCAGGCGATCACTTGAGGTCAGGAGTTCGAGACCAGCCAAGCCAACATGGTGAAACCATGTCTCTAATAAAAATACAAAAATTAGCCAGACGTGGTGGCACACACCTGTAGTCCCAGCTACTCAGGATGCTGAGGCAGGAAAATTGCTCGAGCCTAAGAGGTGGAGGTAGGAGTGAGCCAAGATTGCATCACTGCACTCCAGCCTGGGTGACAGAGTGAGACTCTGACACACACACACACACATACAGAGAAATTCACCTTCTCAAACCAGTAAAATACAGACTTAATTCATAAGGACTGGAGCTACACATTGATATGTATCACCTTAGAGCAAGAGCTATGTTCTAGGAACCAAATCACAATTTTCAGTCATGGAACAATATATCCCATGGCAGAAGACTTTACGTGTGATCTGCTCTACTTTCATGCGATAATTTAAACTTTGATTGCCCAGTAGTCCTTTAAGTTAACATTTCTGTCTACTGCTACTGGATTTTTGTTGCAAAAATATATTAATGACCCACATGAAACATACTAAGTGAATCATTATAAACAAAAGGGAAAAATGATTAAGAGAAAATTAAGTGATTATGTTACACCACTTATCCCAAACCAGAGAATAAGCCATTTCAAGCAACATCTTTGAAGAGTCGTATGGTGTGAATTGGTTTGTATATGTTGGTATGTATTTATTCACACATTCATATACACTCAAGATACAGTTGGCCTAATTATAAATGGGGGCATTGGTAAAACTTACGAAGTGTCCTCATACTGAATTGTAATTTTCTCTTACCTGTAAAGTAAAATTTAGATCAATCCCATGTCTTTGTTAAATATATTTTTTACCAGTCCTAAATTTAGGGTTTATTTCTAACTAGATCAAAATAAATGTAAGTTGTGGAACTCATTTTGAATATGATGGATATGCTCTACATTTGAATTTCAAGAGGCAATAATACTATTGGAATTATGTGAATTCTAACTCATTTTAACAAGGCAACCTGACCTGCACAGGATCACTTGAATGTTATCTTTTTTAGGATTACACTAATATTCTTCTCACAAAAGGTCTATAAAATATTGTAGTTGGAAAAATAATTATATCAAAATGTTTGGAAATTAGAAACTTTTCCTTAACTTTTATTGATATTGACTTGAATTATTATTTTCTAAACTAAGAGCCATATGCCTACCTGTAAATCTTTCCACATATCATTTAAATTTTTGTTTGTATTGTTATTGTTGTTGATTTACAGATTAGTTATTAATTTTTTGTAGAATAATGCCATTGATGTGCATGCTTTTATGTTTTTTAGAAAAGGGTGTGTTTGGATGAAAGTTAAAAAAAAAAAAAGCTAAAATCTTCCACAGTCAAAACAAAATAATTCTACTTAGAATGCGGAAGTGTGACATGTATTTATAAAAAGCTCTCGAGGGGATCCTAATAATCCATTTATTTCCCACACATCATCAAGTTGAAAATCAATCAGCTGTTGGAACACTGGGACTCTCTCACAGGGGTGCATTTTCCATAAACAGAGGACATAACATATTACTTAACTTCTACACAAAGGGAAGGAAGAATCTTTACCTAGAGAGATGACAGTCTCATAGATATCCTGCATTACATCATTGTAGAGAGTCTTCTCAGGAGGATCCAATAATTGCCATTCTTCCTCAGAAAAATACACAGCCACATCTTCAAATGTCAACAAACTCTAAAGAAGAGAATGGGCTATAGTTTAGTACTTGCCACTTCAGAAGCTGTCCTACCACCCATTTCTGAATTACATGGTAGGCCAGGTGCTGAAGATGTTAACAGTACAAGATTTAGAGTAAAAGAGTGAGAAGGCAGAAAGGAAGGAGCAAAGAGGATCAGTAAATCACCTGGGAGGTGCCCAATTCCCACTGTGCCAAGCCTAGTTGCCTAGAGAATAAGTGGGGCTAAAATGTCTCAAAGCACCTGCTGGACACTATGAGTCCTAGGCAGTAGGGACAAGCAGAGACAAGGCCACGGTCAAGTCACCTGAAAAAAGCCAGAAATAACAGCTCACCGGGGACTCAGGCAGGATGAGTTTAGATGCCATCTTTCAGTCTTTGGTTCTTTTCTGCTCAGAAAGGGCTAACATCTGTTGATCATGCACAGCTGTGTGTAGAAAATAGTCAGGGAAAATTTCTTTTTCCTATTTACAAACATCCCGAGCTGATTTCTAAAATACAGAACATCAGGATGCCCTCAGTAAAGATGGGTCACATTGACAAGTGTGTGTGTGGTGCCAAGAAGTGGCCATCTCATTGTAAATAAGAACCAAATATCTACCACTCATACAACCTGTTCCCCAGTTCATGAATTCTTTAGATTTCACAAAAGAAATTAATCAAAGGAAATTTATTCATTTTTCCTCTCATAACATAAGCTGGGCAAGAATTGAAGGTTTGAAAATGAAGGGCTCAGGTCCTCCAGCGTACAGTAGATAATGTGGGAGACTTTTGTTTTTTATTATTTTTCCCTAGTGCACAATTTTCATCACATTCTGCCACTGATAGCCCATGTCTGACCCCAATTTTTCCTACAACTTGTGAGGGGGAGGTGGCCCCACCTGTCCCTGTTCCATCTTCTCCTCTCAAGTTTCAAAGGAGTAGAGTCTACAGTGTGAATAGCAGGGTTCTGTGGTTTGGATATTTCTGTCCCCCAGGCTGACCCCCACCTTCAACCACCATCGACCCACTATACTCCCACGTGGGAGATATTATAGCTGCTAGCATGGCTGGCCGCCTGGAAAATTCCCATGGCATTCTAGGTGAACTAATTACCATCACAGCTCCCAGGAGAAGACAATTATGATGAAGCTCCTCACCTCTTTCATATACAGGCTGGGTTTCTTTGTGAGTGTTCCAGCCCAGCTGTTCTTGTAGTACCCGGTATGTATTCCAATATTCTTTCTGGAACACACCCATTGGTTGGGGCTCTGCTGGCTTCCACTTGAAGCCTGGGGCCACTGCTGTTCCTCCCAAGAGCACTGCCTCCTTTCCCAGCTCATGGGCTGTGACCTAGAAATAATCCCCATCCTCATTAGCACAGAACTTACTTTTGGTTTTGGGGTGGTAGTGGAGGGAGGAACAAGAGCAGAGCCCAGATTTGGGGAGTGCATGACATTAGAGAAGTAATAAAAAGAATGAAGAGTGCCACTATGTTCTCATAAAGAACTATACTCAAAATCTGGGATAATTAGGATAAAATAGAAAAAGCTGTGACTACTGCAGATCCCCACCCCTCAACCCAGTGGCCCCCACCCCGATGCACAGAGCCCTGGCTCCAGCCACTAGCAAAGTTGGGTGGGCAGCCTGTTCCCCTGCTGGGTAACTTTCACTGGTTTGCTTTCTTGACTTGGATCCTTGTTTTAGTGAATTTTTATCTTTTGGTTTTCTGTAAAAGAAAAGGAATTGAGTAAAAAAAGCTTTCCTGTTAGCCAGTTTCCAATCATCCAGGAAAGAATTTCACAAGGAATGAAGATGGATGGAAGAATAAATGGGGGGAAGAGTTGGGCTCCAATCTCTCTTCGCATGATTTGGTAGTAGTAAGACACCAAAAATATGCCCTGCCCTGGATTTTTCAAGGTAGGCTCCTGAAAAAAGGAAGTGTGCTGCCATCTTCCAAGGACAAACCTTGGTTTCCCACTCACCAGCAGGGCCAATGACAAGCCACTAAGTGAGGGCAATGCAGGTTCTTTCCTCCCAGCCCAGAGATGTGTGTTCCTGCTACAGAAGATACTACCCCTCAGCATCCTGATTCCCTCCACTTCTCTCTTGGCAATTGTCTTCTTTCCATATCCTTGTTTCCTTTTTTTCTTTCCATTTTGTTCTCTCTCTTTGCAGTCTCCCCAGAGCCGCTTGATTCATACTTCTGTTTGGTAACCTCTCTCTCCTTTGGTCTCTGTAAGTGCTGCCTATCTTGTGGATCTTCTCCCCTTTCCCAACTCTTTCTTGCCCTTTATTTCTCTGTTTCTAAAAACTCAACTCTTTTCTCCTTGCCCATGCCAGACTAGGCCCACCACCATCAACTCACCCTGGCCCTAGAGAAGACAAAATGCATTTATTTCCTCTAAGACCAGGAAAGGTTGTGCTAGGAATTTTGAAACCTGTGGACTGACTATTGCTGCATGTATGTCATTTTAGATCCTTGCTAGCTGTCCTAAATGAGCAACAGAAGAGGAACTTAATCTAGTTCTCTGATAACTCTTCCATTCTGATATATTCACTTTTATCCTACTTCATTGTACATGTAGGGAATCTTTCTTCTTACCTCATTCTTTGTTCCATCAGGCTCCCTCTGCAAGAATTCCACCAGGACCAGAGCCTGTTTGACATTCTGTGGATGATGCTTCTGCACCCAGTTCTGGGTCTCCTTGGGCAGAATGCTCAGGAACTGCTCTAACACCAGCATTTCCAAGATCTGCTCTTTTGAGTGGATCTCTGGCCTCAGCCACTGATGGCATAATTTCTGAAGTTGGCTGATGGTCTCAAGCGGTCCAGTTGCTTCATGATAACGGAAGCTCCAGAAGTGCCTGCAAGCGCTCTCAGGACCAAGACTCTCTATTTTTGCGCTGTATTTCTTACTCTGACTGAAGTTCTCATTCACAGACCCACTAGTCTCCCACATAGCCCCCATCTGGGGGTTTGAGCATGAATCCGCCTTCAGCTCTCTCATCGTCATTTGCTCTAGGAACAGTTTTACTCTTGTGTGTGACACTGACACCCACCTGGTACCACCTTTGACAAATGAGGGTGCATCAGGTTTGGTACCAAATCAATGAATTGTTCTTCCCAAGAGCACTGAGGGAGAGCAGAAGAAAAGTACATGTCAAGAAGAAAACCACATGACACATATTTACTTGCTATTTATTGTAAGAGGAAAATGAAGAGAGAAGTTCCTGTCTGGCTTCTCCTCTAAAATCAACTGTCAAGAATTGGAACATTCATGATGTTAGATTACTCAGAAGGTAAGTTTCTCTCCTTTTCTTTGTTTTTCAACTTTGAAACAAAGCATAGCTAAGAGAAGACAAATGCCAATCAATCAATGTATTTCCTGTTTTTTTTTTTTTTTTTTTTTTTTTTTTTTAACAGTTGAGGAAAGATTGGTGGGTGAGAAAACTGGCACTAATTGGCCAAAATGAACTTTGAGATTATCCAATACTTAATCTGTGGGTTTCCTGTCCTATATTGGCAAATAGGGCCTATTTGAGTTTCTCGAAACTTTAACAGATCATCCCAATCATTTTTCTTTAGTCAGAGGAAAAACAGTTTCTATACCCCTTCATCTCACTTAGACTGAAGACTTTACTAAATGGAACTCTTAATATTCCCTTTTATACTGTATCAATGCTGGTAGGAGAACTGAGACAGCAAGATCAGAGTAGAAGTAACTAGAGAAAAAGTAAGCAAATGTCCCCCCGCTAAGCAAGCAGATCATCAACATTTGATGTGGCAAGGTGTAGTACTTCTTTGAAAGACTTATAAAGGGCCCTGCACAGGTTTGTACTTGTGTATTAAATCTTTTGTTTACTTTAACTGGAAAACTTTACAGATGGCCTTCCTTTACACATATACAAATGTCAGGTGGTTAAAAACAAAAACGAAAGACAGATGGTGATGATTAAGGTTCTTCATAGACGGGAAGGGTCCTAGTAATGGTAACCTTTCTCCTGACTTAACATGCCCTCAAAACTGATTTTCCCGAGGTGATCTAGCAGAAATAGCAACAAAATTCTTTCAAGGATGCCACAGGTATTCAAAATAATGGTTGGCTCCTTGCTGACCATTCAGGCTCAGGAGGTACAGGAACACTTCGTGTGTGTGTGTGTGTGTGTGTGTGTGTATGTCAGCAGAAGCCATCGTCTTTAATGTTGAAATGACTCTTTCTTTAGTGTTATGTTATGTTATGTATAAGCCATCAAAAATCAGGAAGTTTCGCTGGGTGTGGTGGTAGACATTACTGCCCCAAATCCCCATCCCTGATTCACTACAACTTCTAGATCAACCACAGGGTTGCCCACAAGAACTCTGAACGTGGGCAGCCTTTGAGTGTGATTCACTAGCATCCCTGGGTTATATTTGTACATCCGGTAGAAAGAAGTTGCTTCCGTAGGTAAGAAGTGGCTGTAGGAGCCCGCGGTCAGGCGGCCTCGCTGTGGACAAGTCCCACCAGCTCTCCAGCCGATCTGCCGCCTGTCAGTGGCGCCACTGCCTACTGAAAAATACTGTATCACGTCCCCCACCCCCATTCCTCGCTACACAGCAGCCCCAAAGGCTGCAACTGGCAGGAGTGGCCGGTATTTCTCAGGGGATCGTCAGTCAAATCTAAAGAGAAAATCAGCTTCTCGGTTACCTTCAGTCAGCTCTGGCTTCCCCGGAGGCCACTTTCCTCTTCCTCCGCTCGACTGCGCCTCTGTGGCCACGCCTCCCTGCTCTGGGTAGCAAAGCTCTCCGCTGCTGCGCGAATGTCAGGAAAGCGCGGGATGCCTGGCGAGTGAAGCTCCAAGATTTGGGGAGTCTTGGAATATCAGTTCCCTCATTCGATCCCTCCACCTCTCGAAGACCTGACTCCGACTCACTCTTCCAGGGTCGAGGTCTGTGGACCTGAACCGGAATCAACCAGAAAATGAAAGATGCATTTCCGGTGGCTTTGTGACAGCTACGCCCAGCCATCCCCCTCCCTCTACCTGCGGAGTCTCAGCCTAGCCAAGTTAGGAACTGTCCCGGGGGTGCTTTCCATCCTAGAAGAACCAACCTCCTGCTCCAGTTAGGTCCTGGGTGCAAGAAAGAGTTAATGCTACCGGGTCTCTAGCCCTGCTGGAAGCCTAGAGAAGCCCCTCAAATGGCTCTTCCCTGGGAGCCATGTAGCTTAGAGACTCCTGGTGCCAAGGTCTCCTATCCCTGATTTGCCAGGTATTGTGCATCCAGATTGTTCCTGCTGGCTTCCCGGAGGCTGACAGCCCATTCTACTAGGAGCGTCACCCAGTAAGGGTTGCCACCGCAAAGGTCTAGGGGCCACAGAAGAGTGGCTCACAAAGTCAGAACCACTTCAGCACTCTTGTGGGCAGAGCTGTGTACTGGGCCTTCCTGAGTCTCAGCCAGAGAGAGCTCCAGCTGTAGTCACTAGACTTATCAAAAGCCTCCTTGAATAAAAGGCAAGTTGGTCCTGGTCAAGCCTCTTGTTAGATCAGAAACAACAGCCCCCTATATTTTCAAAACCATATTCTAGTTATCAGACACATGCTCCCCAACGGTTATCTCGTTTTACTCTTGTTAGGTAGATTTTAACCTTTTGAGATAGGTCCCATTTATAATTCTCTTTGACATATAAATAATTTGAAATGGTATGACATGACTTCACCTACTACTTCATGTTCAGGGTCACATAGATTACCGGCGGCAGATTTTAGCCAGGACTTTAGGTATCCTGTTGTCATATCCTGTCATTTTTCTACTACATTATGCTTTCCCTGGAGGACAGAAATCTTGCTTCCATCTTTATCTCCTGCAGTGCTTAACATAGTTCTCTGGGTAAAGTAAGTATTTCATATTTACAGAATCATCTTTCTAAAAAGCCGAATATCTTGGGTTGTCCATATTCTCCAAGTTTTCAGTATTTACCAAGAGTTGAGCCATTTGGACAAAAATTGCCAATGTGAATCTAACAGGAGAAACTGGGTGTAGCTTAGTTTTACAATGGGGATGAAACTGACATATTTTGGAAGCCAGTGTGAAAACCAACTCAGACAAGCCAAAGAGATGTCTGCATGTCCAGGAGGAAAATAAAAAGCACCTGTCTGACTTTTTATATATAAATGCAGATGACACTAAGTTAAAGTCAATCATCATTCAAAATCGAAGCTCCCCAAAGGTATGTAAAAGGACACAGTGCATTATCTATGATATATAAACTTAGTAAAAATGTTTGGTTCACCAGAGCATTGTCTTCAGAATGGTTCTTTCAAAACTATATTCCGCAAGTCAGGCATTTTCAACATAATATTTTATAACTCAATGAAGAGGAAGTCAGGGCACTGTGACTGCTGTATAATTCCCAGACTTACATTTCAATGAATCACTAACCAGTGAGGATGGTCAGATAAAAGTCATTTTCTTTCCCCTAAACACTTCAACCTTGATTCACCCAATAAATCAAGGTGTGATCTTGAGCTGCAAACAACTTTATAGGTGGAAGCAACTTAAAGAGAATATTGTAATTTTGGATAAGGTCATGATGAGCAAGATAAAGAAGGAAAAAGAGTTTCCGAAATTAAACCTACAACCCAAGAACGCGTGATTTTTAAGTGAGCAAAGTTGAGATGGAGTAAAACAAACAACTATAGCAAATACCTAAGATGTCTTTACAGAAAGGAATCTGAAAATGATGAAGGCTTAACCAGTAAACATTTTTCGTGGTCTGGAAACTGGAAGACTGACATCAGGGTGCCAGCATGGTTGTTGGATTTATGGTAAGGGTCTTCTTCCTAGTCATGTCTTCACAAGGCCTTTTCATGGTGCATATATGCAAAGAGACAGACTGAGATCTGATGTCTTTTCTTATGTTTTCCATAAGGACATTAATCCCATCATGGAGGCTCCATACTAATGACCCCATCTAAACCTGATTACCTGCCAAAGGCCCCACCTCCAAATACCATCACATTGGGGATTACAGATTCCACCTAGGAGTTTTGGGTGTACACATTCAGCCAATAGCAGCATACAGGAGGAAAAATATAGATCAATTTTCGAGAAATATGGAAAACTGGAAACCAACTTAGAAGAAGATGGGATATAAATAAGAATGAAGAAAAGGGTTACCTGCCCCCCACCCTCAACTTTGTGATTACAAAGGAAGTTGTTAAAAAAAAAAGAGGAGAGACTGATAAAGAACAACAACAGATGGCTAAATTTAAATGATGTGCTGTGAGACAGAGGTTGGACAACCTCACTGATTTTTTTTGATTCTACAACTGAATTTTAAAGGTTTCATTTCATGCTGAAGGAGATGCAACAAGTAATAAAGAACAGTTTCAGAGTAGGTTCAATTCTAAAATTGGTAGCTTTCAAAATCAAGGCTTCATAATAGTGAGTTGTTAAACATGACTTTGATTTCTGATTCTAGAAATTAGAATTTTTTTAACTGCTAAATTATGATATAATTCATGAATTACATCATTTAAAGTATTCTAAATAACAGTGTTTTTAAAATATACTCAAAGAGTTGAGTAACCAACATGGCAATCAATTATAGAATATTTACCTCACCCCCCAAAAAATATTGAACCATGCAGCTTTAACTTCTCATTTCCTGTCATCCCCCACCTCCCAATCAGCACCAACCCTAGGCAACCACTGATCTACATTTTTTCTCTATACATTTCCTTATCCTGGATATTTCATATAAATGGAATCATATTATATGTAATCTTTTGTGTCTCCATTCTTTCCTTAAGCACAATGGTTCCAAACTTCATCCATATTGTAGCATGTGTCATTACTTCATTCTTTTTTACTGCTGAATAATATGCCATTGTGTGGATATATGACATTTTGTTTATCCATTCATTGGTTAATTGGTATTAGAATTTTTTCAATTTTTGACTATTATGTATAAAGCTGCTATGAACATTTGTGTACAAATTTTGTGGACATATATTTTTATTTATTTTACATATATTTGTAGTGGTGTAATTGCTAGACCATATGTCAACTTAATGTTTAAACATTTGAGGAGCTGCCAGACTATTTTCCAAAGGGACCACACCATTTTACATTCCCCCCAGTACTGTGTGAGGGTTCTAATTTCTCTACATTCTTGCTAACACTTGTTATTATATGCCTTTTAAAATTATATCCATCTTAGTGAGTGTATCGTGACATCTCATTGTGCTTTGATTTGCATTTACCTTATAATTAATGATATTGAGCATATTTTCATGTGCTTATTAGCCATTTGTATATTTTCTTTGGAGAAACTTTTTTCAGATCCTTTGCTCATTTTTAATTGTTATTTGTCTTTTATTATTGAGTTGTAATCATTGTTTATATATTCTAGACACAAGCCAGACATATAATTTGCACATTTTTCTTCCATTCTGTGGGTTAACTTTCAACATTCTTGATGGTGTCCTTTGCTGCACAAAATATTTGAATTTTGTAATGGCCAGTTGATCTATTTTTTATTTGGTTTCTTACGTCACATCTGAAAAAACAGCCACCTGATCCAAGGGCACAAACATTTACACCTGTGTTTTCTTTTAGATCATTTTATAGTGTTAGCCCCTAATTTATTTAGATCTTTCATCCATTTTGAGTTAATTTTTGTGTATGATATAAGATAGAGGTACAATTTCTTTCTTTTGCATATGGATATTCACTTGACCTAGCATAATTTGTTGAAAGACTATTTTTTCCCTATTAAATTGTTTTGGCACCCTTGGTGAAAATCAGTTAACTCAAGGTGTATGGCTTTGTTTCTGAATTCTCAATTCTATTCTATTGTTCTAAATGTCTAGCCTTATGCAAATACCACACTGTCTGGATTACTGTTGCTTTGTAGTAAGTTTTGAAATTACAAAATATGAATCTTACATCTTTGTTCTTCTTTTTCAAGATTGCTTTAGACTCTGGGTCCCTTGAATTTACATATGAATTTTAGGATAAACAGGTCAGTTTCTGCAAATAAGTCATCTGGGAATACCATATTAATGTGGTATTCAGTGTTCAATCTTCTTTATGCAGCAGAATATCACAGCTGAACAAAAAATGATCAAAAGTTGGCTCTTTCTCATACAAAGAAGCAGAAGAAGGAAATAAACTGAATGTTATAAAGCTTCCCCTTGCCCCTGCACTTTTTTCCAGGCATAAAGTGATGGGACAAAGCAGGAAGCATTCATACTTGGAAATCGACAGCTCAGGGCCAAATGGACCCTATGCAAAAGGGGAAAGTCAGAAGTGGACCTTCATTGTGTCAACTTAAAAATCACACAATTTGGCCAGGCACAGTGGCTCACGCCTGTAATCCTAGCACTTTGGGAGGCCAAGGCTGGCGGATCATGAGGTCAGGAGATCGAGACCATCCTGGCTAACATGGTGAAACCCCATCTCTGCTAAAAATACAGAAAATTAGCTGGGTGTGGTGGCACATGCCTGTAGTCCCAGCTACTCGGGAGGCTGAGGCAGGAGAATCACTTGAATCCAGGAGGCAGAGGTTGCAGTGAGCCAAGATTGCAGCACTGCACTCCAGCCTGGGCGACAGAGTGAGACTCCATCTCATAAACACACACACACACACACACACACACACACACACACACAATTTATCCATTTAGAAAGGAGGACTTTATTTCTTAAGTAGGGGATGACAACCTGCAGGAGAGAAGTGCAGCCTCTGACTGAAAACAAAAAGCAAACACTTTGAGGGAGGGAAGGATGAGGCAGGGCTTTATGCTGAACTATATGCATGCTTGGTTGGCCAAGCATAAATATTCAACAAGTGTATTAGTCTGTTTTCACACTGCAATAAAGAAATACCTGAGACTGGGTAATTTATAAAGGAAAGAGGTTTAATTGACTCACAGTTCCACATGGCTGGGGAGGCCTCAGGAAACTTACCATCATGACAGAATGTGAAGGGGAAGCAGGCACCTTATTCACAAGGTGGCAAGAGAGAAGTGAGAATGCAGGAAAAACTGCCATTTATAAAACTGTCAGATAAGAACTCACTCACTATCATGAGAACAGCGTGGAGGAAACCATCCCCATGATCCAATTACTTCCCTCCCTCAACATATGGGGATTACAGGTCCCTCCCTCGACATGTGGGGAATACAATTCAGGATGAGATTTGGGTGGGAACACAGAGCCAAACCATATCATTCCACTCCTGGCCCCTCCCAAATCTCATGTCCTCACATTTCAAAACACAATCATGCCTTCCCAATAGTCCCCCAAAGTCTTCATTCATTCCAGCATTAACTCAAAAGTCCAAGTCCAAAGTCTCATCTGAGACAAGACAAAATCAAAAGAAAATGCATTACTTCCAAGATACCATGGGGATATAGGCACTGGAATGCTTCCATTCCCAATGGAAGAAATTGGCCAAAACAAAGGGTCTACAGGCCCCATGCAAGACCCAAACACAGTGGAGTAGACATTAAATCTCAAAGCTCTGAAATAATCTCCTTTAACACCATGTCTCACATCCAGGGCATGCTAATGAAAGGGGTAGTCTCCCATGGCCTTGGGCAGCCCCTTCACAGGCTGGCCTTGAGTGCCTGCAGCTTTTCCAGGCACACGGTACAAGCTGTTGGTGGATCTACCATTCTGGAATCTGGAGGATGGTGGCCCTCTTCTCACAGCTCCACTAGGCAGTACCCCAGTGGGGACTTTGTGTGGGGGCTCCAACCCCACATTTCCCTTCTGCACTGCTCTAGCAGAGGTTCTCCATGATGGCTCTGATCCTGAATTAGACTTCTGCCTGGATATCCAGGTATTTCCATACATCCTCTGAAATTTAGGTGGAGGTTCCCAAACCTCAGTTCTTGACTTCTATACACCCACAGGTCCAACACCACGTGCAAGCTGCCAAGGCTTGGGGCTTGTACCCTCTGAAGCAATGGCTCAAGCTGTAACTTGGCCCCTTTTACCCCTGGCTGGAGTGGCTGGGAGCTATGAATATTCATGAAGGAGGGATATGTGCATGTGGGATAAGCAAACACATATATTACACGCATCTCATGTTCACTTTAGGGCAGAGACTTAACATTTAAATACATTATATTTAGGCCCTATACATCAAAGGTGAAACAAGGATATGAAGGCATTCAGTGTGCAGCCTTAATCTGGCCAGAATCAGTTCATGTTCAGTGGTCTCTTATCAGGAGAGAGGTATTGAAATCTGTCTCTTGTCCAATAAAAGCTGTAGTTATGGCTTGTGGAACAGGTGAGTGGAGGTCAGTAAGCCAACAAGTGAGTGAACTGCAATTGTTTCAATATTGCTTATCTCTAGGGCAGTGCTTGTTTAGCTGCTAGAGAGAAAGAAAAGTTTTGTGGCAATTAGAACATACTTTATTCTTTGGGTGTAGCAGAGCGGGAATTAACCCTTGACTGGCATGGCCTTAGGCTTTGTTTATAATTTGGTATCTTATTGCCACAAAGAGTGCATTTAATTAGTCTTGTGATCTCTATTTGAACAGTAACTGTGGTCAGTTGTGATCTAAATCACAAAAGGAAGGGAGTATAATGTGGTAGCGTGGTGCAAAGTTTTGCATAGGTCAGGGATGGGCTAGTCAACTGTCAAGCTGGAGCAGATTAATGGTCCCCAGATGCCCACCAGCAATGGTCAGGTGCCTAGACTCAGGGATACACAAGTATAGAAGTTTCCCAGGAATATACTTAAGTATAGCCTCTTTCTAAGCCCCTATAGCCCGCATTGCTGTAAACAGGGACTATGCCTGGTCTAATTCAACTCTTTTAAAGCTAATCGAGAAGACAAGCAGTTGGGCTCCTTAAACAGAACAGGAGGCCCCAGTCACCTAACATAATGCTCAAAGAGAGCAGCCGGAAGTTGCTGTAGCTTCTCGGCATTTCATCAATAATCACTGATTTGTAAGACTGGAGATAGAAGAAAAACAAAAAGCAACACCAGTGGAGCTGGGCATTGCAAGTCCCATCTGAACTGCGACAAAAAGGACTCATTACTAGACTCCCAATACAAGCTCGAGAAGGCCATCTGTGGCTGCCAGTGGCTATGTTAGTGCTGAAATGGAGTCACCATCCAGAACAGCATTTCCAAGAACCCCTGGGGACAGGGGCACCCACTATGGGGACAGTGTACTGAGCGTGGACCTGGATGAGCATAGGTGGGTGGGAGCAAGCTAACCAGCAACTCATCCCATTCCATAGAGAATATAATGATAGGAACATGAATAAAGTTCCAGCTGCTGTGGGAGACCTGGAGAGGAGGAGGTTTGTATTCCACATGCTGAGCAACCTCTCAACAAGAGGTGAGACACTGCAACTTGGGCCCCTGCAGCCTGAATGGTAAGAATAGAGTTTCTGACAAATGCAGCCCAAGATCTCCACGAAACCCCAGGGAGAGACCTGTGCCCGACACCCAGCATGGCACATCTGCAAGCAGGACACACTACAAAAATTCTGCTTTCTTTTCCCCAGTGGGAAGATTTTGATGTCTACAATGCAAATGTTCCCTCGATGGCTAACCTTGCATCTCACAACTCTCTGGGACAGAGTTCCTACAACCAGTTTACAATTAAAATTGATAATTGATAAAAACATTTAAAACATGCTACCTATAGAGAGGAAATGTAGCTCCAGTACAATCAAGATTTTCACAAATGGTGAATATTGACCTATTTAAGGAACAGACAGTGCCAAAAAGATTCTGACACTGACTTACATATTTAGACTCCGGCCCTGCAGAACTAAGTCTCACCTTTGCATCTACAGGGCTGCTTATGGCAACTGCCATGACTCTCTGCCTTGGGGGCTTTTTGTCTCACCCTTAGAGCATGCTGGACTTGACCCAAGGCCAACTGGAGGTGACAGAGATTTATATCACCCCTGGGGGAAGTCCTTTAAGAAGTATAGTTGGGTATTTGGTGGCTAAATACCCTCAAGACTTCTCATCCTACCCTTGGGATGAATGTCAGGTGTGTGTTCGACACAGTCTCCCATAGGATCCCCCTGAGAATTAGCTCAAATTACCCACACTGGCAACCTGTTAGATTATTCTTGCCACTTAATTAGCTGCATTCCTTCTACATCTCTCAACGCCCCTACCAGCACTGCCTGGGAATCCCTCCTACATAGGCACTTTCTACTCATAAGTGTGCCTCAGGGTCTATTTTTAGAGAATGCACATTTGAACACCTTGTATGCTAATTTACCCTCACACTTGAATGTCTGGCGAGAAGTAGAATTGCAGGCTCAAAGTTATTTTGCACCAACAGCTGAAAGATGATTCTTTCTTTCCTAGGCATTTCTGGTTACCTCATTAGCTCCCTCTCTCTTTTTCTCAACTGAAAAAGTACATCTCTTGAGAGAATTCCCTCCCCACTCTGCAAGCCACTCTCATTTTAAATTTATTTGATTATAACGTCTACCCACACCCTCCCCCAAACTTCAAGGGAGACGAATTGAGACCTCTAAGTGGACTCCTTAAAGTCACCTCCCTCCAGAAATTTAGGGCTGCAGGGCTTCTCCACGTGTCCACTCAGTTGTCCTTCCACCTTCTCTAAACAGGGCCTCTCTTGAATCCAACACCCCCAGACTCTGCAATGTTAGTAAACACCCTCTCAAAGGGAAGTAGCTAGAGTTCATCTGCTGTGGTCTCGGGTAGCACAGAGACAGGTGAGAAGTTAAGAAATCGTGTGAACAAAAGGCACATCCAACCAAAACCAGTGAGAAAACAGCTTCCATTTGTAATAGTTGCATTAGGGGAAGGATTTATTGCCAGTGTGCAGGCAAGCCACGTCTCCTCATAATAGTCATTTTAGTTCCTCATGAGAACCCCACTATAAAAATCACAAAGCCCTGTCCTCACCATTATCCCTCTGAGAGCCTGGAAAATCCATGTCCTGCATCTAGACAATACCCACCTGGGTCACACTTTAATGGTAACAATATAGTTATTCTAGATCAGATACTTGGAAGGGAATATGGCTTGAGACATATGCATATGTCTCAACAAACAGGTCCAGTTTTAGTATAAGATTTTCCAAGGCATTAAAAGCCCACCTGCATCCCAGGTCCACAGAATAAAAGTGTGGAGTTCCACTGCTCTGAGCTTTGGGAGGGGGTTACACAGTTGTGCGAGACACAGCAGTGTTTAACTGCAGTGTTTAATTTCTGCAACTAAACCCTTCATTTACATGAACTGTGTATTATAGAGGGAGTAATTGCAGAGTCATGACAAAGACTGGATGCAGAGATTGACAAGCAAGTGGGAAATTCGACCTAAGACTAATTCCCTGATTGGAATATGGTGGACAAAGTTACTGATCACTACCCAGGGAACCTGGCAAGATGCAGTGGGTGCTGTTAATCTACACAAAGGAGAAATTTTAATGAAGGGATTTTGCACAAGCCAGGGACAAGCTCTGAGGCCAGGATAGCTGAATGTTTCATCCAGGAAGGATACATGTAGATGGCACACAGCCACGGGATATACCTACTTCCTCTCCCAGCAACTTCCACTTACCCTATTCTGCCCTGAGCCAGAGGAAGCCAGGTGATGGTTGCCAGCATTTGAATCTTGCAGACTGTTGGCATTAGGTTCTGAGAGAAGTCATGAGTAATCATAGTAACCATGACTTCACTTGGTTCTCAACCAATCAGGCCCTAGGACTCAGGGAAAAAGAGAGAGTATGCTAAGGAAAGAGGTCATGGTTCCTCTCACTGCTACTTGGTTTGATACTTGTCACCTCACCCTAGATGAGCCAATCAGGAATTTTTCCTGATAATTTGGAGTTTGGAACTAGACCCCAAAACTCAGTGATTTTCCTCTAAGTTTCATTACTGCCATTTCTGTATAGAGAACATTATTTAGCATACCTACTATTGAGTTCTCTTGAGCTACCCTTGTTTCTGTCCTTGTGAAGCATGTTTGCTGCTTTGATATCTTGGATTCTGTAAAGTACTTATGTTCTTCTAATTAATTATTTTGTTGTAGAAGTTCCCATTTTGTATTACATGCAACAAATGTAAGCATTATCAAAGAAGTGTGTGGTTCTGCACTGTGCTTTATCAAGTGTACCAGAGCAGAGCTCTGAAGTATGTACTCTGGTGCACTGAGGACAAAATATTCGTGGCAGGGGCATAGAAGTTTCCAGGCCAGGGTAGAAACTCTGTCCTTTGTAATAAAGGTAAGAAATGTAGTAGGTAATCTAATATCTTCCTATGAGGAGTGGTCTTTTTGGCCATTACATGAGGCCACAAATACATTTTGAATGATTGTGGAGGTGATTAGGGAAATTTACTGAAATGTCTAAGGATAAGGCAAAGTTGGGGGGACCAATATGGTTCTGCAAAAGATCAGTTCAGAAGTCATGAGGACCCGAAATGGAAGTAATGGGCACACAGTTAATTCTTGGTCAAGCCTGAAGTAGAACTTTTGTCTCTTAGTCAGTGGTGTTTCTCATTATACCACAGTGTTTAGCTTTGAAGGATGAGAGTCAAAATAGATAAGCCAGTGTGAGAATCTTTTTGGCATTCTCTAAATATTTTAATATTCTACCTACTGTTTTTTAGTCTTAAAAATTATCTTTGCAACTTCCAAACAGACATCTGTCAGATTTTTGACGTATATAATAAAAATGGTATAATTTCAGAACCTTAAAAGAGGATCTTGGCTGGGCACGGTGGCCCATGCCTGTAATCCCAGCACTTTGGGAGGCCAAGGCGGGCGGGTCACGAGGTCAGGAGTTCGAGACCAGCCTGGCCAACATAGTGAAACCCTGTCTCTACTACAAGTACAAAAATTAGCCAGGTGTGGTGGCACGCACCTGTAATCCCAGCTACTTGGAAATCAGAGGCAGGAGAGTCACTGGAACCTGGGAGGCAGAAGTTGCAGTGAGCAGAGATTGCACCACTTCACTCCAGCCTGGGTGACAGAGCAAGACTTCATCTCAAAAAAAAAAAAAAAAAAAAAAAACTTAGAATCTAGAAAATAAAATATATGTTCCCAATCCATACTAATTGGCCTTTAGAGCAGAATATCCTTAATTCTTAAGCCATATCATTAATTAAATAAATTTAAAGTGTATATATATATATATCTTATCACTGTCTTCTTGATCTCAGAAATGTTAAAATGTAAAAAAGTAAGCATGCTGAAATACAAGAAAAACTGCTTATAGCCCTTATCTGGTTGTCTGGTTACTGTTTTATTGGATATACATGATACTAACAATTGCTTTGAAATATTTTTGATGGTTTTGGCAAATAAATGTTTATACACATTAGGTGATTTTTCAAAATGATGAATGATGGTTTCTAATTGTGTTTTAGCATCCTCAAGATCTTCACTTTTTTCCCTGTGAGCTCTTAATATGGAGAAAAATATGGGTCATTTTCCTAATATTATGCTATTCTTACTTTATGGGAATAATCTCCATTTGTTATGATGTACAATTCTTCTAATGCATTATGGGATTTGTTTGGTTATTTTTCTTCAGGATTTTTCATCTCCATAGATGGAAATGATCTTACGGTTATCTCTCTTTATGCTCGCCTTGTCAGGTTTTGAAGTCGCTACAGAGGAAACAAATGAGACTTAAGGGGAATCAAGGTTGAGGTGCAGTTATCTTAGTCCATTTTGTGCTGCTATAACAGATTACCAAAGACTCGGTAATTTATAAAAAACAGAAATTTATTTTCTCACAGTTCTGGAGGCTGGCAAGTCCAAGATCACAGCACTGACACCTGGTCTGGTGAGGGCCTTCTTGCTGCATCCTCACATGGTATAAGGTAGAAGAGGAAGAGAGGATGAATGCTGTGTCCTCATATGGCAGAAAAGTGAAAGTGGGTGAATCCATTCCTGCAAGCCCTTTTAATAACAGCATTAATCCATCCATGCATCCATGAATATGGAACTCTCTTGACCTAATCACCTCCCAAAGGCCACACCACCGAGCACTGCTGTATTGGGGATTAAGTTTCCAACCCATGAATTTTGGAGGGGACACATTCAAATTATAGCAAGATTTATTTATATAATTTTATATTTTTAAATAGACTTCAGAATTGTTTCTATTTTTATTAATTAGAAAGAGGAAACATTGTTGATGTAGGAAGAGAAGCAATTAGTGTTGGATGTTTATGTAGGAGTGAAGTCCCCATAAAGGTAAAATCTTCATGAAGGCCATGTGTACAGTGGAGGGATTTGGGAAAGGGCTTAAACATCTCTCCATTGTTACAGGAGAGTAGGCAGAGAAAGCTGGAATGGATGTCAGGATGTTGATAAAGGAGCTCATGTCTAATGGCTTTTGTGTCAGATTCGGGGAATGAGATGTGACTGCAGAAGCAGAGGTTGATGTGATGGGAACCAGCAACCAGTGAATGTGAGCAGTATGTAGAAGCTGGAAAAGGCAAGGGAATATATTCTTCCCTAGAGTTGCCTGTGGGGGTTCAGTCAGGCTGGTGGGGAAAATTTTAGTTATAATAGCCACAAATGCTCCTGAAAGGCCTGAGAGTTTGCATAACTTCGGTAATAGATCTGGCTGAAGGCAGCCACAGTCTCTATGCAGGAGCCAGAGAGCTCAGGGCACAAATACAAAGGAATGTAGAGTAGTTTATCTAACTAACTTGTTTACTCACGTGGTCCTAAGACTAACCTTTGATTTACTGTGGCTGCTTAATTGCTTTCTACTCTGGAAGTCCACAATGTCAATTACCTTCTAGTGGTGTTGACTCAAGCCTTTGTCAATTAATCTTTACTGAATAAATGCGAGTCTCACTAGCTGGTGGGGACCGCGGCTGCTATTAAGTGGCCCGGACACTCAGCTGAACTGGTAAAGCAGAATATCTGTGTGTCAGTGTACTTTATTCATCCATCGTTGAGTCAGGGTCTGTGGGACGGACCCCCGCAGCTGCCAAAAAGAACATAATTCTGTCAACCCATTTTAGAATTCTGACTTTCATAATGTTAATATACTTGTGTCATTTTAAGCTACTAAAGTTCATGGTTATCTGTTACAGCAGCAACAGAAAACTAATACAAAGGCCTTAATCAAGGCCTTTCAACCTTGACATCAAAGATCAGGAAATATGCCATAAAGTGCCATTTAGTTTTTCCAAGTTTAAGAACAGGTCAAATTGAGCTGTTAAATGGAGATGCAATGGGGATAATTACCACTTTCTCTGTCTCTCTTTCTCTCCAAATGTATTTATAGAGCGAGAGATAGGTAGATAGATAGATAGATAGATAGATAGATAGATAGATAGATAGATAGACAGACAGACAGACAGACAGACAGACAGGATAGATAGATATAGATACAGACATATAGATATAGATAATGGGTTTCAATACTTAAAGGCCCTGTTTTAATTTATATTTGCCTGCATTATTTCAACTGGTGGAGATGAGGTAGTGTGCACAGGGTTTATGGGGTCCTTTTAAAAATAAAGCTGATTTTAAGTGTCAAACACTTAATTTTAACTTTTTAGTCATTGAGTCTGAGTATCCATGCCCACTATGAAATAGGACATGGGTACTATAGCCATGGAAAATTAGGCAAGGTAACAGTTCTGTTGTTTAAGGTAAGGCATACTTGCATATCTTCTATTTTATGTTTGATAACTACCCTAAGAATATAGGGTGTACTTTGTTTAAATGCAGTGGGATCCCCAGATACAGCTGTACTTTGGACCCCAGTACTGATTAAGGACATGAAGGTTTACCAATTGGTGTATTTTAGCAGGTGTTACAATTAATTCTGAATCCAGAGGCATAAAAACAAAT
Source organism: Papio anubis (assembly GCF_008728515.1). Classification (NCBI taxonomy): domain Eukaryota; kingdom Metazoa; phylum Chordata; class Mammalia; order Primates; family Cercopithecidae; genus Papio; species Papio anubis. The sequence continues at coordinate 19,334,106 of NC_044996.1, forward strand.
TAGCACCCTTTTGTTTTTCTGTTGTATATAGTATTTTAGTAAATGTTTGCCTTCCAATTGGGTCAATTTTGTTTCTTCACCCTTGTATTCAGGTTTTTTAAGGAAGTGCTAAATACACTTTGGGGGGTCCTCCCTACCCTGCTCATATTTATTGGTTTCTTCTTCCAGATAGTCTCAAGTCATTATTATCAGAGTTAGCAGCCTTCCTTGTGGCAATGGTTGCTTTACTGGGTTTAAGGATCCTGGGCTTAAATCAGGTTTGAATGGGCCCCTTGATTGTGCAACAGGGCACATGAAAATATCACGAGCATTTTCCAGTAACATAATCAGGGGTTCTGTTGTTACAAAGTCATAGGCTGCAGTGACAACAAAAGCATTTTGTAGGGTCCTAGTGAGTCTTTTGCTCTTAGGAGCATGAAGTCAGCCTGTCACATGGTAACTGCACTTCCTCCATATGAGTGACCACCTCATGGGCACATAAATTGCACAGGGCATTATTCTTTCCATTGAGTTCTATAGAATGGGGCCAATGCCTGGTTGAGACACACAGACAGTAGTCACAGGGTAAGATTCATTCCCCTGAGCCCAGTGACAGTCATGGCTTATTCTGGAATTCAGACAATGTAATCTGAGACACACAGATACATCTGGAACCAGACACAATACCCAGGGTCATTTTAAGGATGACCCCGATCCCATAATTCTATCCCCAAAGCTAACTGTTGAAATTTCCATATTAGGTTAGTTAAACTGAAGCTTGGTAGGATTCAATAAATGCAGAGCAAAGAAACATAGCTCAAAGAGCAAGATTTCTAGTAGAAAGCAGCTCAAAGTGCATCCTTTCAGTCTGCAGCTGAGCCAGTGAGGAAGCCAAACCAAGAGATGAAAGATACTCAGTGATAGTGGACATTGTTCAGAAAGCGTGCTCACTGTACCAATACTTGTGGTAGCGCACACACACACACAAATGCACACCCAAAGAAGGTTTTTAACAGGTTTATTACTCACATACCAAGGCTTTCTGGGGAGAGGAGGGCAGGCATCCCAAGGCACTGATTAAAATCTGTCGCAGTAAAAGATGAAAAACAGAGGTAAGATACTTGATGACACGTTTTCTTGACAAACTTTGAAGTAGGAATGATTATGACCCCAGTTTACAGATGAGAAAATGAAGCTTAGAGAAGTGAACCTAATTGATCTAAAAATAGTTTATAAGTTTATAAGTGTCAGCAATGGGACTTGGATACACATTTACCTTATGTTAGTGACTATGTTCTCAATAAACATAGGCCAGATAAAATGGAAAACATTTGAACTAGTAAAAAGTTGATTTCCAAAGCAATAGAGAGACATTGTCTTATTATGTGTGGATTCCTGCTAATAATAAACGTTGTACCAATTATGTGCAGTATACAATTACACTTTAAAACAGAGGATGCTGCTGTTAGTATACTAACTCTTGTTCGAATTGGACATTACTTTCCATCAGTGTCTCTTAGTGCACTAATAAAAATATAGTTTCTTACCTCAGGACACACACACCTCTGTGACACCAGTAACACTGTAGTCAGAGGCTGAAGGTCAGTGTGTCAGTAGGCTATTGGATCTCACAGTGTTGCAAGTGACTTAAGGTCATGACTCACCTGAGCACCATTAACATCACCAGCGGCAGGGCTTCAGGCCCAGATGCCTACACTGGAACATTGGGAGAACCAGAATTGAGGTCATGCATGGCTGCAAGGGTAGTTGTCTTAGGTCTCTGAGAATACAGTACATGCTGTGTTAGCCCAGCTGAGGTTCTCAACAGCAGAGGCTAGCAGAAATCTCAGGGACAAAAATGGAATGCCCTCTCCTGAGTGAAAACAAGCAATTCCATAGCCAAGGACCTGACCATCGGCCATGGTGTAGAGACCAGCTTAAGACTAAGGAGCCCTGCCCCTTCTGCTACTGTGAGAACCATGAGCTTTGCTTTACTCTAAGATGTCTTATTTGGAAATGGGAAGAAGGCAGGGGAAAAAACCCTACTGATGAGACACACTTTCAAGGAAATGTATATCCAATGGTGACTGCTTAAATCAGAGAGGTTGGCTGAGATGACCACATGATAAATGCTAAGGGAGGAGGATTAAATGAGATGATATTACTAAAGCACTCAACAGTGGCTGGCATGCAGAGAGTGCTCAGAGCCAGTGCACGCCAGCCACTGTTCTGAGTGCTTTAGTAATATCATCTCATATAATCCTCAGAAATTCCCAAGAATGAAGGTACTATTGTTATCTTTACCATACAAAAGGGGAACTTGAAGATCACAGAGGTTTAGAGACTTGCCCAAAATCCCACAGAGCTTGAATTAAAAATCAGACCACTTGTCTCTTGAGCCTGCATTCTTAGCCATGTCTGTATGTAATGATGTTTTACTAATTTGGACAAATGACAGTCCCCACCCTACCATTATACAGCAGGGTTGAAGTTCATGAGTTCAATTAGTTTGTTGATGGCAAGTAAAGATGCTACATTATCTGGATGTATCTAGATGTTTTATCTCCCAGATCACTGAGCAGCCACAGTTCCCGAAGGAGTAACAATTGGTCTTGGAGAGAGGGTAAGAAGGGAGAGGGAAAAATTAACTTTCTCTTTCTCCTACATTGTTTCTCTGAGTCCCAGGACATGATTGGTTGAGTGCCAACAGGAGTCATGATGACTCACAATGCAGCTGAGAACCTTGTTACCATTTGCAATGACAAGAACTAAACACTAGCCACTAGCACCAGGGTTACTCCTTGTTCAGGGCTGAATACAGTGAGTAAGTGGGAGGTGCTGGCAGAGGGGGTAGATATTACTTTGTAACATCTGTTCCCTAGACACTAAGTTATCTTGGCCTCAGAGCTATTCCCTGGCTCATGCAAAATCTGTTAACAGGCCAAGAACACTGTTAAAATATTTTGGTAACTTCTGTGGGAGGAGTTACCACAATCTGTTAACAGTATTCATTGCATTTCCACAGGTCCACTGGGCAAAGATCAGCAATTCTGACTTTAAAAGCCAATCACCCAGTGAAAGCTACAAGAGAACTCAGTACAAGGTAGTATTCCCTATTCTCCCTCAATCTCTACATCCAGCTTTGGTCATGACTGTAATTATCACTTTTATAATACACAACTCATGTAAATGGGGTGTTTAATTGCAGAAATTTAACTGAGAGTACTCATATGTTTCAAGCCATATTCCCTTCCAAGTCTCGGATCTAGAATAACTATATTGTTACCATTAAAGTGTGACCCATATGGATATTGTCCAGAGGTAGGACATGAATTTTCCAGGCTGACAGAGGGATAATGGTGAGGGCAGAGCTTTGCGTTTTTTATAGTGCTGTTTCCCTGAGGAACTAAAATGACTATTATGAGTAGATGTGGTTTGTGTTAACATTGGCTCCCCACTCAGTCTCACATAAGAAGGGAGGAAACTGAGGTACAAGTGCCTGAAAGTGGGACATTTGTGACCCAAGTCACAAACTCTGTTGTTTGAGTGGCAGGAAAGGCTCAGTTCTCCAGGTTTTCTTCTACCCCAGGTAGAACCATGTAAAGACCCTGAGGCTGTGTTTAGTGTTCCAAACAAGTTGGAGAGGGACAAGAATCATTTGCTTGCCTTTCACAGGGATCAAGACGAGGCATCCGAAATAAGTGGAAAGCTGTGGCTCTGAACCCAAACTAATTGGGTTCACATCCTGGTACTGCCACATACTAGCTATGTGACCTTGTGCCAATTCCATGATTTTCCTGTGCCAGTCTCCTGCCCTAGATAAATAGGAATGACAGTTGCACCCACCTCAAGCTGTTATGAGGCTAGATGAGTTTCTGCATGTCAAGCCCTCAGAGAAGTGCCTGGGAAGCAGACAGTGCTCAGCTGAGGAGGGTGAGTAATGTTCGTATTGCTGGCGTTGTTATTCTTCTCATTACGGTATTACTGGTAAAACAGGGGGCGCAAGGGAGCCTAAGGGACTAGACAATAGATGTCTTCACCTCTTCACTTTCCCTCTGCAAGGAGAACCTCTTAAAGTCACAGACAGGGTTGACAATTTTTCCCTGGCTACATCTGTTCTCTCTCCTTGAACTCCATTGACAGGTTCACTGTCTATGTTTGTGTGGGTTTTTGGTTTTGGATGACTTCCCTCTGACCAGGCTCCTTGTGTTCCAGTGCTAGTAATAATTCCTTTGGAAGATATAGGTGAGACAATGACTGCAGGTCAACTTGCCTTAGTGTTGCCTGTCCATGTCTCAAATCTATACCTCTGAAGAATCTTATTTCATTTAAACATCACTGACAGAATTGGCTTGCACACATATTCTCACGCTTTTTTTTGTGGAAATACACTCAAAAATGACACTTACACAACTGATAGTCGCAACTCCTTTGTTACACTCCTCCAACTTACATTCCTATACCAGAACTTCCATCATCACTATACTGTAAATTCTTCTAGACCTTGTTTTCTGCATTTACTTTTATATATGGCTCCATGAAGAAACAAAAATAAGATGATAAAATACATAATGTTTTGCAAGTTTCTTTCTTCAATTACCACTTCTTAGAGATATTTTTCATGCCTTTTTAAAAATTATTTATTGAGATGGAGTCTCACTCTGTAGCCCAAGCTGGAGTGCAGTGGTATGATCTTGGCTTACTGCAACTGCCGCCTCTTAGGCTCAAGTGATGCCTCAGCCTCCGGAGTAGCTGGGACTACAGGCACATGTCACCATGCCTAGCTAATTTCTTGTATTTTAGTAGAGACGGGGTTTCACCATTTTTCCCAGGGTGTTCTCAAATGCCTGAGCCCAGGCTATCCACCTGTCTCGGCCTCCCAAAGTGCTTTCATGCCTTTAAATAGAGAACCCCATCATCTTTTTCAATGGCTGCTTTTTATTTCATATTATTGATATAACAATCTATTAACAATAGGAATTCAGAAAAATTAACTTGTGACTACCTTACATTTTTGTCAAATTGGGTGATTTCCTTGGTTGACAAAAGAAAGGCAAACACATAAAAGAAGATATTGTACGCTCCTCTAAGAATAAATTATGAAATAATAGGAATAATATATCCAGTTCACACTGGCCATCAGATATATCTGAATATGATTTTTTTAAATACTGGGAATTATTCATGAAACATTTTTATATGTTTCCTGTTTGACACTATTATACCATTATTTCTAGTTTGAAAAATTAATTACTATATCATTTCTGCCACCATTTTAATCCATGAATTCAGTGCAAGCACAGTCATGAACCTCCATATGATTTTGACATGAAACAAAATGAGTTAATTATTCAATTAAAAGGACAAGAACACATATGGGAATAACCTTGATAGGGAGCTTGACCTACAAGATATGAAAACCTACATGATAGATTTAGAAATTAAAACAGGAATGAAAATTGCCTCAATAAAACAGAGCAGATTCTAGATACAGACTCATGTGTATGACAGAATGAAAGAAATAATATCATTGGCATTTTAAATCAGATCATGGCCCAAAGCAATCTCTTGTGACTGCTGCTGGGAGCACAGTGTGTTAGTGTGTGTCTGTGTGGGTGTGGGTGTGTGGGGGTGATGTGATAGGGATGTGATAGTGGACAGTGAGGAAGAGGTCCCTGGGTCCACTTGGTTATCTGGATTTCATAATTTTTACCAGGCTTTCTTGGTTGTGCTGTCTTTCTGAGGCAACATGAAGTCTACCAGTCATGGACAAAGGACTCTCTGAAGTCAGTCCCAGCACACCTGCACCAAATATCAGGGGGAAGGCAGATGAATACTTAAAGTCCAACATGTCCCCCAACAATGTGCTGAGTTTTTTACTCAGTAGACAACTGGGGAGGCACAGAAATGATCTGGATCTGACAAAGTGATTGTGGATGCTGACACGAGCAACGCCAGGGTGGAGTTGGCCTTTGCCAAAAAAATTCGCGTGACTTACAAGCACATGCCTACACAGAATCTTGGAAAATAATTTTTTTAAAAAAGTATTAGAATAAAATTCCTCCCTAGCTTCAGCTATTGAAATAGAAGCTGTGTTTTCATTTATTTTGGTTTGATGTTTTTATGCTGATACGGCTTTCTTGAGTTACACTGGACAGGGGATTCTATTCATTCTAAATATTCTATGCAGGAGCACTCAGACACAGGGGAGATACAGGTCATGCTGCAGATCACATTTCTTCTACCATAAATCTTTTTTTTTTTTCAAAGCAAGGGAGTAGTTAGGCTAGTACCAGGCCATGCAAGGACCCAAGACTCTTTTCCATAACCATTTCGAAGAGACATCCATCCAGTTCTCCTCTAAAACCTGCTTATCCAGATGAAAAGATATTTGAGAATAATGAACCATGAGTTGGGTGGGAGGTTTAGAATATCTTTTTATTCTGATGCTCATGAGAGTACCATTTAGAAACTACAGCATTGTGGATTTTTGGTTCTATTTAATATTAAAAAATTACAGCACAAGGCATTTTAATATTGAGAACAGCATACTTTCAGATCCTTCTAAAAGGAATTGTTCTTCTCATTGTCCCCAAAGAAGTAGAATCCCCAGGTGCATTTATTTGTGCCATGTGAAATAAATCTGTTTAGGCCACAGCCAATTGAAGAGAATTCATTTGACTGAAGTGGAACTAGCCCAGAGGATAAAAAGACTGTGACATGGCTTCCAGGAAAAAAAAAAAAGCTAAAGGAGTGGGAAATACAGGTATTCACTCTGAGACAAGGGAAATGAGAATTATGTAGGCAGTTGGTCACTGAGAAGTGAGAGCTCAAGCTAAAGAGGGAACAGGGATTGCAAAGAGGTCAGAGTCATGGTGGATACGGTCAAGCTTAAGTTAGGAGTAAGATGAAATTAACATAAGGTCAACTATTAAAGCCATCACAGATTCCAAGCATTTCTCTTGTCGTTTCATGTGAGCTGCAAAATAAGCCTGCAAGCAGTCCTTCTGTCCCCTCTTCCTCTCCTCCCAAATTCTCTGGGTCCTCACAACCTGTCCAGCATTCCTCAAGGCTTCTTCCTGTCTCTCCATCTCCACCTACATCTAAGGGGCTGTTACTGTCTCTCCCCTTAGCCAGGTTTCTTCCAGATTTATGTTAGGTAGAAAATTTAACCCCTCTATGTCCTTTTCACCCTCCTCTCTGTCCCTGTCACCTTCTCTGTCCCTGCTTTGATTCAATATTGCAAAAAAATAGCCACCAACCTCTCTTCAGAGGATGCCCCTGGCTGTGGGATAAAAGGGGGAGGGGTTAGAGACTACCAGGTACAAGGGCCTCCTGGGTGCACTATTGGTGGGAACACTGCCTGGACACTCCTACATTGGTGACTATTTACCTGCAGTCCAGCATCAAACAGTGGCTGCGATGTGGAGAAAAGGTGGGGAATGGAGACTGAAAGAGCAGCAGGTAGGCCAAGAAGGAGTCAAACCCACAGGAGCAGGGGCCTATAATAGCCAACCTCCTGTACCCCATGGCCACACAACTGAAGAGACAGAAATTAGGATGCATAGTTACACATGGATAAATCTCACCATCATATTGAGTGAGAAAACAAGTAGTATAGAAGTGTCCAGTAGTGCTTATGCTATGCTCTGAAGGCTTGTTCCCCACCCCTCCACTTCATATGTTGAAATCCTAAGGTGATAGTATTAGGAGGTGGGGTCTTTTGGAGATGATTGGATCTTAAGGGTGGAGCCCTCATGAATAGGATTAGTGCCTTAATAAAATAGGCCCAAAGGAGCTCATTCACCCCTTATGCCATGTGAGGCGACGCTGTTGTATAAACCAGGATGTGAGCCCTCTCCAGGTATTGATTCTGCTGGCATCTTGATCTTGGACTTCCCAGCCTCCAGAACTGGGAGCAATAGACTTTCTTTTTATTATGTTACCCAGTTTATGGTGTTTTGTTATAGCAGCCCAATTGGACTAAGTAAGACAAGTTTGTTACACACAAAGATAGTAAAGATGCAAACTAGTGTAGCAGGATATTCAATTGGTACTCTATCTAGTCTCAGACTTGGCTGACTTCCTAGAAAAATTGATCAGCTACTCATCATCTCACAGGCAGTTACCTGTCCATCCACAGAGAATTGGTAAATAAGGTAATCACGAACAGTGGAATGAACTCTGACTACTCATCCACGTGAGGGTATGTACGCACATGGGAGAATCTAGGTAGGCTGGAGACCAGAGAAGCCCCACTTCACGGAGGTTGTATAGTATGCAAAGTTCACAGAAGGAAAGTACCCTTCACCTCAAACTCACTGGGGAAATTAAGTCTCTAAGTGTTCACTGGGAGGGCTCGATTTGTTGCTCCAGAAGTCAGAATCACAAGTAAAAAATCCAAAAAAGGAGTGACTGGCAGAGAGAGAGAGAGGCAGAGAGAGGTAGAGAGAGAGAGAGAGGCAGAGAGAGAGAGGCAGAGAGAGAGAGAGAAAGAGAAAATTTGGCTGCAATTCTCCTAAGAAGAATATTCTTAAGAGATCTTAGAGGAGGTTATGTGTAACCCTAACAGAGAAATTCTTGTGCAGGTGAACCTCAGGACTGGAGGCTGATTGGAGTGTTTTATTCTGTGTCATGGAAATACTCTCACCTTTCACACCTCAATTTCTGCCTGCTGCCTCTTATTGGCCAAATCCATATGCCTGCTGCCTCTCATTGGCCCACTAGTCAGAGGGCAAGAAAGGCCAGGTGATATAGCCTTTATGTGTCAAGTATCTGGGGAACAGAGCAGTATAGAGAAGGAAGTAGGATATATCTGATTAAACAAACTGAGAATAACAAAAAATAATCCACCACTTTTCCCAAAACCAGCACCCACTATTGCTTTGAGCAGATGAAGGAACCCTTTGCCTAGCACAGGGTATCACACAAAGTCCCATTAGCCCTTATATTATCATAAAGTGAGGTCACTTTTTATCATAATCCCACTTGAAATCTAAATTGTAAATTGTAACCTTAATGCTGATGAGACATTTTCCTATACAATATCATGGGATGGACAAAGAACAGATCTTCCCCAGAACCTACCTTCCTGCAAAACAACTTCTGCCAAAATCTCAAAATATTGGTGGATCTTTACCTGGTGGGGCAACCAAAGTTTTAATTCCCCCCAAAAAAATGTCAGTCTAAAAAATCTCAGTCCTTAGAGGTGATATAATTATGGAATTGTAGCATTTTTACAACGAACATCAGAACTGGACACAGGAGTGCTAGGAGGTACCCCCGTGAATTCCCTCAGTTCCAGAAATAATCATCTTTTCATCTCTATGAAGCAGCAAACTGAAATTCCTCCTTAATAATTCAGTTCACTTACTTATTCAGCACCCCTTCTCATCTATCAGTTTTGCAACCTCAACAGCTTAAAATGGACAGGAAACAATTGGTCAATGTCAGTTTCCAATTTATTGGAACCACGGATATGTTCCATGGGAGAGGCATATTGTCTTGAAGACTTTAATGTGAAAAACCACCCGATTGCTATTTTGGCGGGAAGGAAAAGAGAAAATCTGTAAATGATTTTTTGGTATAATAGTGGGAGGGGTCACTTTCTACCCCAAGCAACCTATGATGCCATTCCCCCAGGCCAGGTTGGGGGAGAGAGTGACCCTTCCCTCGGCCTGCTCCACAGGACCAATCATGTCCACGCTCATCAGCCTTAGGATGCCTCCTGGCCTCTGGTTTCCTTTGGTTTGTCTAGGGGCTCACAGTCCTAGTCTGATAAGTTCACCTGTAGAGCCTGACCAACATCTGTTGTCCAGTACCTGGAGAACCAATGCCAAATATCCAGGGAGATCCTTGATCATTCCCAAAGGCTCTCAAAGAAAGCAGCACAATGCCCACCCCTGCTCGGCCTTCTAGGGGTAGGGAAAGGAACAGAACAAGAAGTGGGAATGAAACCAAGAAGGGGGCCGGGCGCGGTGGCTCAAGCCTGTAATCCCAGCACTTTGGGAGGCCGAGACGGGCGGATCACAAGATCAGGAGATCGAGACCATCCTGGCTAACATGGCGAAACCCCGTCTCTACTAAAAACACAAAAAATTAGCCGGGCGAGGTGGCGGCGCCTGTAGTCCCAGCTACTCGGGAGGCTGAGGCAGGAGAATGGCGGGAACCCGGGAGGCGGAGCTTGCAGTGAGCTGAGATCCGGCCACTGCACTCCAGCCTGGGCGACAGAGCGAGACTCCGTCTCAAAAAAAAAAAAAAAAAAGAAACCAAGAAGGGGTGGACCCCCTCTCCCTCCATCTTTTCTATGGGTTGCCCTACTCTCTCTCACTCTACTTCGAGCTAGTGCCACCTTGAAGGAAAAAAGATGAAGGGGCTCCCTGCTGTGTATGGAGGGGCCTGTGCTCTGGGAGATGATCATAACACACAGCTCCATGATTACGGTACAGGGTCTCTGATCATCACCCAGTGTGTCATGTGTATTTATACATGTGCATGCTCGCTAATACTATTTCTTCTTAGTGCCAGGGAATCCAGTGCCTGAAATACTTTCTTTTTAACCTCACATTTACCCCCAAGACCACAGTTGTGAGGGAGCATGTGGCCAGAGAAGATATCCTCTTACCTATATCTGCATTCCTAGCCCTAGCCCTATTCCTAGCCCACTTATCTGGGGCCTTTAGCCCTGGCGCCTCTGCCTGAACTTCCTTATGGGGAGAGGGAAAGAAATCTTCAAGACACCTTTCTCTATGTGGACTCAGTACTCAGAACTTTTTCACTCCAGGCCTTCCCCTCTCCTTATTCCCAGGTCCATAAAACCACAGGAACCTTTGTTCAGGGATCCCTTGACAGTGAGACTATTCTTCATGCCTGTGCTGATCCACCTGACCCTTGAGTCAGTGCTATTCCATGGGGGAAAAAGGAACAGGATGGAGTTGGCACTTTCTCTGGTTTAGCCTCTTGCTTATACTATCACAGTGAGTGATTAAAGGCTTGACTGTTACTTTCATCTTGACTTGTTGTCCTGACAGGTACTCTGACACCTAGCAGCTCACCTCAGCCTTTGACAATGCCAAGAAAAAGAACATTACCATCACCCCCAGAAACTCCTCGTTCTTTTTCCTCATTTATTTTTCCCTCCTTCCTTCCCAGTGGTAGTGAACTACTATCGTAACTTTGAACATTATAATCTAGTTTCACTAGTTTCTAATGTTTATTTAAATGGACTCATACAGAGATATTTCTTTTGGTCTGAACTCTTTATTCAAAATCAGGTTTGTGAGAGTCATTCACATTCTTGCATGAAGTTTAGTTCATTCAATTTTGTTGCTATATAGGATTTTATTGTACAAATAGAGCACAGTGGACTTAATCATTCTAATGTTGATGCTCATTTGGGTGTTTCCAGTTTTAGATTTTACAAATAAGGCAGGTATGAATGTCCCTGTATGTGTGTTCTGGTAAATATGTATTTCTGTTGGGTATATACCTAATCATGGAATTGCTGATAAAGTTTTGAGGTCTTTTAGATGCTGCATGTAATATAAGAAAAGTAATCAACAGTCTGGACAGGAGAACTTAGAGAAAAATGTGTTCTTCCAATCCTGCTAACAGCCTGATGCACACTGGATGTCTCTTTCATTAGTAGCTCTCCCACTAGTGAATTCTCACTTTGGTCAGTGTGCTCACCCTTGGGTTTATTAAAAGGCTTCAACAAGGTCAGGCATGGTGGCTCACCTCTATAATCCCAGAGCTTTGGGAGGCCGAGGTCAGAGGATTACTTAAGGCCAGGAGTTCTAGACCACCTTGGGCAACATAGTGAGATCCCATGTCTACAAAAAATTTAAAAATTAGCCAAGCAAGGTAATCCCAACTACTCGGGAGGTTGAAGTAGGAGGACTGTTTGAGCACAGGAGTTCTAGTCCAGTCTGGGCAACATAGCAAGAACCCATCTAAAAATAAATAAATAAACAATAAATAAAAAAATTAAATGATAGGGATGGTACTCAATCAGGGCATGGACAAAGCAAGCGCATGTGCGTGCATGCGCGCACACACACACACAGGCATAAACACACAGATGCACAGAAATTACTTAAAATATCTCCCTGCAGGCATTCCACACTGATAGTTCATAATTCAATTCAGTCCTCTGAGTTGAACTCATAATCTACGAAAATGGTGTGATTTCTGTGCTTTACATTCAATCATTGGCCAATGTCATTAAGTTTTTAGGGACTTCCACTACTCAGATACCTGCAAAGAAGTCCTTTAAGTTCTTTCCCAAGGACACACAGCTAGTAAGTTGCAGAGGCATGATTGGAACTAGGTGTGTGTTATCTGTAGCCTGTGTGCCCTTAACCCTACAGCACCTAGAATGACATGGAACTTATCTGCATGTGGGGGCAGGTGAACAGATATTCATTAAAGGTATGTTGAAAATGAAGATAAGGAAAACTAACTTTTTTCTTGCCATCTAAACAAAATGCTTTTCATATTTTTTTATTTTCATCTTGTCCTTACTTTGTATACACACACATACACACACACAATGTATATAATTTTTCTCTCTCAACTTACAGTCATTCCACTAATGTTATTACTTTGTTTTTGTAACCTGTGTTTTTAATCTTATTTGAAAATAAGTGCATTCTTTCTGATTACAAAGCTGGTTTCTTACTGCAGAGACTTTTAGATTCATATGGCACAAAGCAGAGAATAAAAGGTGAACTATACTGCCATAATGTCAATCATCCAGAGAGAACAACTCAAATTTTTACTTTTATTCATTTTTTACTTTTTAAAATATTTGTAAACATTTTTATATATTTCCTTCTACTCAGTTCTCTACATACCTACCCATTTATCCTGTTATAAAACTGGAGTCACGTGAAAACTTTCAATTGTACCTTCATTTTGCTCAGGACAGAGTCTTGAAGACACCCACATGTAGGTGGCAGGAATGGAGGAGTGCATTAGGTAAATGGTGTCAGAGGAGGTAAATATTGGAACCCTAAATGCAAAGAGAATTCCAAGCACTCATCAAATGCTTCTGAGGGGTGAGATGTAAAGGAGAACTGCTAAGAGGAAGTGGTGTTCACTACCGAGACGTTCCCTTATGTCATTGGAAAGCAGGCCAGTAGGAGTCTAGAGCGTCAGTTCTAGACTCAGGGCAAAGGAGGCAGGGAGGGGTCAGGAAGGAGAGGGAGCAAGGACAGGGTGTTGTCTCATGTCAATTTGGTGTGCGAGGTAAGCAGAGAGGAAAGATGATGCAATTTAAGGATTTTGGGGGTTGAGAAGCTCTGAGAGGTAGAAGATCTACTGTCATGTGAGAGAGGGATGAGATGCAAGGAGGAGGAAGGTCACTGATGCAGCTGGAGCCAGAGCTCGCAGGACGGGGAGGGATCAGAGACACAATGAACAGAGGAGGAAGCAACAGTTATTCCAGTTGGGGGGTGGGTGCATCTGTGGAAAGGTGTGCTCAACAGAACTGTTCCTCTCTCAGAGAACATTCCTTCCCCTTCCTGTTCTTCACTCTCTTCTGTCTCCTGGTTTCTGCACAAGACAGGTAGGCTCAGAATTGTCACTGCAATGCGGGGTAGAGAGGACTCTAGACAGCTGGGGCAGCTTGAGGGCACTGTACACCTGAGGGGGTGTCAGAGGATGGAAGCAGATGGTACCCATCAGTACCAAAGATTCCAAGAAAGCATGCAATTACAAGTACATATTTCTTTTCTTTAACTCAGGTTTTCTCAATTTTGTTTTAGCATGGAGAACTTTCATCCATATAATAGCTGATAAGGTGTTGTAAAACTGCTGTTTCATGAAGTTCGTCTAGAGAAATTTCCTAATGTACATGTAAGCATTTTGGCAACACTTGGAAACTCTGCAGATGTTGACACTTCCTAGTAGATCTGTAATTTGACGTAACAACTGAGCTGATCAGAAATGTGACTCTCTTTATAACTCATCTCAATGTGCTCATAAACTCTCAACCAAACCTTGCCACTTAAGGTGACTCAATTCCTTCTGATTTAAAATATAATCACTTTTGGGCAATTAATTGCTTATTTTGTTCTTGACTTCAGTTGTGTAGATTTAAAGTTCAATATCCTTATGAAGGCTGCCCTATCCTCTCATGTGCCCTTCCCTACTCTCCCTCCTTATCCTTCCCCCTTTTCCTCTTCCTTCATCCCCTCCTCATGCCCCCTTCTCTTCACCTCCCTCCTGCTATTCTTCCTCCTCTACTTCTCCTCCTTTTCTCCTTCTTGTCCTCCTCCTCCTTCTCTCCTCTCTCCCTACCCAGTCCTCACTTCCTTCTCCTTCAACTCCTCTTCTGCCTCTCACTCTTCTTCCCTTCATCTTCCTCCCCAAGAAATTATCTGGCTACAGATGATTGCAGCAAGGAGGATGGGCCTGTCCCTTTTGCTCTCCCGTCTCCCTTGGTCTTTGAGTGTTTGCCATTTTCCCCTCTATCTTCGACAGATAAGACTGACTCTTCCTGGCCTTTGGCACACAGATGCTGGTATTGATGGTTTCCATCATGGCCTCCAGTTAGGACAGCTATATACTCTGAACTATTCTCTTCCAAGTCCTGGTCCTTGTCTTGCTGACCAGTCTTCTCAGTGCCTCTATGGAGTCTCTTTCTGGGCCTGCAGCTGGAACTCATTCATGCTACAAATGACCCATAGGGAATCTGACAGCACTGTGGCAAGACCTCTCTTTCCTAAATGCCAGGCTGTCGTTTTTGAACTCCTGTTGCCGCTTCTTGTTGGTGTGGGGCACTGAGGGCAGGTCTCACTCCTAGAGCTACCAGTAGGATGTGGGGCAGCATGCCATTATACTCCAGGATTCCCAATCTTTCATGGTTCCTGTCTCAATACTCCCTACTTCTTTCCCAAGCCTCCCTCCAGGGTCACTGCATGCATTTACACATATTGTGCACTCTGCAATTAAAGTAGATTCATTCACATGCAATATATCCTGGAGTTGTGCCGTGTACAGCCTGCCTGACAGTACATATTAACCCTGTGGCCAGCCCCCTCCCTCACTCCACCTTGCTCAGCTCTAGAAGAGCCCCTACTCCCTCCTAGGGGTCAGATAACAGCACCTATATCTCTCCGAAAGATCTGAAGTTCAGCAAATGTATACTTAAACACAAGTTTAGCTCTAAGAAATTGTACTCTGAACTTCTCTCCATATATAGCAGTCACTGAAAGAGCTGTGAACAACTTTGGGCACCACAGTACTTAAACAGTGATAGGAAGAATGTGGAGATGGTCCCAATGAAGGGAGACAAATTCAGAATTAGTGCAAATGCTTTTATAGTTGTGATTCACTTTATGTACTTGATACATGAAAACAAACTTAAGCGTTATTCTTTCTTCTCATGTGTAATTCAATGTAGAAATTATGTCATATTTAGGTCTTGTTTTATGTTTTCCAGACTTTCCCAAGCTTTTTTCCATGAGGATTTTCCTACGTATGGAAAAGTTGGAAACATTGCTCAGTAAACACCTGTACACCCTCCACCACAATGCAATGATTAGCTTTTGGTCATATTTTATGGGCATCATTTTTAATCTCTATATAATAGTTCATCAAATCAATGCATCTTAATTTTTTTAGACAATCCCCCCATTTTGGATATATTCCTTGACTCCAAATTCCCAAAATTATAAGTAGTAATGCTTAATGATAATCTCTGAGCACAAAGACCCTCCTTCCTGAATTTTTTAAGCCTGTGACAGCTGATAAGCTAGACTGTTGATGCCAGTGCCCCTGAAATTTTCATCTTTGAGGAAGGGTCTAAAGAGACTAATAGAGAATAGAAATTATAAGTGAATTCAGAAGAACAAGTACCTTGATATTGCTAGGAACACAAAACTTAGAGAAGGCACAGTCTCCTGGGACTCTGTGAGTGTGTGTTTATGGGGGAGGTGTGTCACTGGATTCTACTTGTTCTGCCCAGGAGTACAGGCGTGAGTCACTGCGCCCAGCCCATGAAATGTTAAAGTGGATTTATCATATAAGATCTGCTTACCCACGCTGGAGGATCCAAAAAACATACGTCTCATGACTGTGAGAAACAGATTTGTGAGGGGAGCCCCTGCAACCCCAAAAAGCTTTGTAATCGCTCTTGTTTATAGGTCAGAAATTCTAGTGGAAACTACTGCCACTGAACCAGTATAATTAAATGCAATGAGGATAGCTGGATTTTGGGGTGGCAAGGGCCAAGTGGGGGCACTTAATTGACAAAGACAAAGTGTGCATAGTTACTGTAATGGGCAGCAGATTCAATGCAGCAATAAGAATAGTCTGACTCACAGAGACATATGGCATTGATTAGTTGATCATGGTGTCCCGTGAAGAGAAATAGATGGGCAGTCTACTAAATTCTTACTTGATATATATAAGTGGATGAATTCTAGATTGAATGCACAGAAGTCTAACCTGAATCACCAAAATAGTCCTAGCCCTTCGATCAATTCCCAGATTTGAGCCAATTTACAGACCCAGAACACTATGAATAAAGAAGGACTCCACTACAGTACACTGCCAAAAATATATACCGCTAATTTTCTGGAGCTTTCCCCAAAGAGATCTATGGCTTTAGGGGTCAATGTGCAGTAGGGAAAATGAAATAATCAAATTTTTCAGGGATTACTGTATATTGCTTCTGAACTAGCAGTGATTCCAAAAGCCTCAAAATGTCACTGCAGTTCACTTGTCAGAGTTAATAGTTTATGGTGGTCAGGTGATTAATGGAGTTTTAGTTCAGATCTGTCTCACAATGCGTCCTCTGGGTCTCTAAACTTATCCTATGGTTATTTCCCCAGTTCCAGAATGTATAATTGGAAGAACAATACTCAGCAACTGACAGAATCCTCATACTATTTCCCCGATCTGTGGAGTGAGGACTCATGTGGTAGGAAAACCCAAGTGGAAGCCACTAGAACTGTCTTTACCTAGGAAAATAGCAAACCAAGAGCAGTATCACACTCCTGGAGAGATTGCAAGAGATCAGTAATACCATCAGTGACTTCGAATATGCAGATATCCCCATTTAACTCACCTGTTTGGCCTATGCAGAAGCCAGATGGATCTTGGAAGACGGTAGTGGGTCATTGTAAACTAAGCCAGGTGATGACTCCAATTGCAGTGCTGTTCCAGATGTGGTTTCATTTCTTAAGCAAATTAACACATTCCCTGGAACCTAGTATGCACCTCTTGACCTTGAAAATACTTTTTTTTCTCAATAACTGTTAGTAAAGACCACCAGAAGCAATTTGCTTTCAGCTGGCAAGACCTGGAATACACCCTCACCATCCTACCTCAGGCATATTGTACATCAATTTTCCAGCCCTACATCATAGTTTAGCTCACAGGAATCGTGATCACCTTTTCTACAAGACAACACACTAGTCAATTACATTGATGACATGCTAATTAGACCTAGTGAACAAGAAGTAGCAACTACTCTACACCACAGGGCTCCTCTAAGTATCCACTGGCTCCAGTTTGAAATCTCAGTATCCACTGGCTCCATGACTTTCATGCTGTTTTGTAAGGAAAAGGCTCTTCTGAAAACACTTCTGTGCTAGGTCTATGATGTATGATCTAGGAACTAACCTGCCATTGCTTATCATCATGACAGGGCTCAATAGAAAAGAAAAATTATGACAGGAATCTGAGGGTAAACCTTCAACAGAAAACCACAGTCTGTCCCTTTGGACCCAACAAGAGAAAGGGATGGTTTAAACTCAAGGTTTTTATGATGCCATGACCCTGAGTTAATGTGTGTATGTGCTTGTGTGGAGGGTGTGGGGAGAAAGCCCATTTCAGTAAACACATGTTCCCCATAGGTCTTCGGTCCCTCCCCCACCTTCTCCTGATGCTCCTGTTCCTCTCATTTAGACAAGCTTACTTGGGTGCCCCTGGGACAGTGACCCCAAAGCCTCAGTGCCAAACTGTCTAAGTTCACAATTAACTGAGACCCATCTCTGCAGAGACCAGACTGCTGCCCCTAACCTAACAGCAGCTCACAGTTTCAAGCACTAGCTGTGTGCCAGCCGTGCGATTACCACGGACATACTGCTCTCCCTTTAATCCTCCAAACAACCCCAGAAGGGTCTATTACCCTTTCTGCATTTGCCCAATGCAGAAAGTGAAGCCCAGCCAAGCAAGAGTCACTTGCCCAAAGTCGCACAGCTAGTAGGGAGCAGAGCCAGGAGTTGAAAGCCCCCTTTGATCTACCTCCAGAGCTGACACTATGACAGCGACACTGCCTCCCTGTGGAAACCAAAAGCAATAGGTCACTCTTCACTGCACTGGGGGGAAATCTGGAGGATGAATGTTCCAGAGAAGACTATTAAAAAAAAAAAAAAAAAAAAATCACTGGCCCGTGTAAGGTCTACTGAGGGCAATCAAGAAAATCTGAATGGGGAACTAAGACAGCGAGATATCTCAGTCCTCTGGACCCACCAGACCCAGAACCCTGTGAATAAAGGGGAGGCTGGGCCTCCTTGAGGAAGATGGCAGATAAAACCTTTCTCACTCACCTATTCCCTCACTTTCACAAGCTCTATCTTTTAAAAGTCATACATATACTTTAAAAGAGTTACAGCTTCTTCACAGCTCGCCTGTTGCAGCTTCTGCACCCTGCTGTGGATGTCCTGGGACAGGATAGTCAGGAACTGTTCCAGCACCAGCAACTCCAGAATCTGCTCCATGGAGCGCATCTCAGGCCGAAGTCACCCATGGCGAAACTCTAAGAGCAGCCTGCGGGTGTCCCGGGCACCAGCAGCCTCTTGGAAGCAGAACCCTCAGAAGCACAGGTGGGAGGCCGCCAGACTAAACCTTGAGTCGGGCGGTAGCAGCAGGAGTTCTGGCTCCAGGCGTAGGAACTTCCATAGTTTCCCTCTCACGGGAGGGGAACCCTTTCCGCTAGTGGGAACCCAGGCCAGAAGTCACCGTCAGGCTCCCAGACCACCTTGGCCCCGAAACCAGTTGTCCCCGCCGGCGAAGGCGCCCAGGGCCAGGAGAGAGGAATGATGGCTTCAGCAGGAGTCCGACATGCCCGGGTTTCAAGTTCCAGCCGGTAAGCCCAACTTTGGACCCGGCGGAGCTGTCTCCGGTAGCTTCGCCTCACTGGGCTTGGGACAGTGCAGCTCCTGCCCCCGTTTCGCTTCCACCAGGGCCTCCGGGAGGCACAAAAGCAGGCAGCTTTCTGCTGTCTGTCTTGGACCCACGCAGGACCAGGCCCCCTGTCCACACGCAGAAAGTCCTAGCACTGAAGTTTGGCGTCCACAGACCAATTTGTCAGCTTAGGACCAACGATAGGGCTGCGTTTCACGAACGACACCATTGCTTCAGGCGGCCATTGGATCAGGTCTCGCCACAACTCGCAGCTGACCAATCAGAAAAGAAAATTTGGCTCCAGGACGGGACCAGCGAGGGACCAATTGAAAGACAAGAGGCGGGGCCAGCAGGCAAACCTTAAGACCCCAGAGACTTCTGTGGCTATCGAAGGCAGAGGGTAATGGGCGGGGTCGCGAGATCGAAGCTTAGGTCTTGAAGATGGGGGATACTAAAAAGCAAATCCAAAGCCACTGTGAACTGCAGGCTGACGACCGGAGTCAAAATCTCCAGAATAGTTTATTAAAATGCGAATCCCCGGGTTCCTGTGAGATTCAATGCATCGGGGTAGCGGGTGGAGCCCCGAAACACGACTTTTTAACAAGCTCTCCCTACAAATTCTCCCCACACAGCCAGGTTTAAGAATCACTGACCGTGTCATAACAGATTTAAAGGTGGTCCCCACCCGCTCCAGTTACTCCAAGGCTCAAGGAGCAGAAGCGCGCATTTGGATCACGACCCGGGGTTCACCCCACCCAACACCCTGGGACTAAGAAGCGCTTAAACAGGAAACGGGAGCCCTTCCAAAACAGCTTGAGGCTGGTCGAAGCCAGGAAGAGTCCCAGCCCCTCCCACGTCAGCATCCCTGTGGGCGCACAGCGCGGCGGGCGGCGTGTGGCCTGTCGGGAGATGTAGTCCGCAGCGCAGCCCTGCGCCTGCGCCCTGGGCAGTTGCCGGTGAGCTTGGGAGAACCGTGGGCGCTGAGGCGGTGAGTCCCCGAGCGGCCAGAGGGCGTGGCCGTTCCCTGGGGCGCGGGCGCGGGTAGCGGGGCTCCTTTCCCTGGCCGGGACCATGCCAACTGGGTGATTCCAGCTGTGCCCCGGGCGGCGGGCGCGGGAAGGAGTGGTGGGCGGCGGGCCCCTATCCGGCCAGGGTCCCCGCCGCCACTCCCTGCGACCCGACCGGGCCTTCCCGGGAGTCCTTCTGGGCTGGGAGCTCCCCTTCAGGTGGCGGGACCTCGTCACCCAAGAGTGAACAGGGGCCGCGCCCGAGACACTAGCATCCGATTTTGAACCAGCTTTTAGACTTTTTAGGGACGTGTCACTCTTGCCGTTCCTCGAGTGCTCTCTACACACATCGCTTTTCTTATAGGCCCCATGAGGGTGGACTCTCTACGAGAGGGTTTGGAGAGAAATCACTGGTCCCATAGTGAAATGAACGTTTCTCTGGGAAGGGTCCATCAAAGGAAACCCGAAGGGTCAATTCCCTGGTAGACGTGGTGGATGGTTTTGGGTCAGTCAGGGAAGGGCTGGCCAGCTGTGAGGCTGGAGCAGATTAACGGATGGGTCCAGAGCCAAAAACAGCACAGTTCCTGGATGCCCTCCAGCAACGGTTAGGTGCCTAGACTCTGGGAAATAGAGGCCCCCTAGGAATGACTCCTGACAAGCAATAAACTTTAATTGAGTGCTTCCTCTGTGCTGGGCATGCTGCTATTCGCTTCCCATGCAATTGGATCCACGCAGAACATTTTATAAAGTAGATGCTATGATTATCTTCTGTTACAAACAGAGGCGCTGGGTGTCAGGGTCACACAGCTAGCAGGTTATCATACCTAAATCGATCTCCTAAAGTCAGGCTACCATCATGGTAAAGGGGGATACAAGGACAGAGTGCTGATTTGGGTTGACTGGGCAGGAAGAGAGTCATGAGTATGTTTTTTCCCCTTGAATCCCCTCCAGATAAGAGAACAACTACAGCAGCTGTCTCAGCACATGCAGAGAGAGAGGAACCATGGCACATGGGCAGATACAGGTCTTGAGACGTGTAGAAACATGTATATGACTGTCTCTGTGACCTCAAAGACTACACCAAGAACATTTAGACCTTTTGATTGCTGGAGAATATAGATTTTGACATAATCACCATTTCCCTCTGGCATTTACCATGTGACCTTAGACAAGTTGTTCAATCCCCCTAAGCCTCAAACCTCAATTCCCTCATCTGTGTCCAGGGGATAATACTAGTACCCAGCTCCTAACCTTGGGTGAGGGTTAATTGACTAGTATATGTGGAATGCTTAGAACAGTATCTGGCACATAGCATGAACTCAATATCCCTCGTTGAGAATGCATAGCAAATTCCTAATGGCCTCCCTATTGCAGTGTATTTTTCACATAGGAAATCCTCTTGGAATGCTGTGGTGGAGAGGAGTGGGGAAGGAAAGGCATGGGGTTAATGGGGGAATTACGCAGACTCGGTAAGGGCAAGAATGAGAGATGGACAATTTGCTGCCTTTGCAAACCATGGCTCTACCTAAGTTCACTTTGACTGAAGGCCATTAGGGGGTACTTAAAGCTAGATGGACTTTCAAAGTTTTATGGAAGTATTGTTAGTATTCCTTCTCCATTTCTTTTGAGACCTACATATATTCAGAAACACATGACAATTGGAATTGAACTGGGAATAGGTTAAATGCCAAGAGATCTATAAGGGTTCGTTTATTAATAAATTCAGGATCCTTAGCCTGAGACCATGGAATTCTAGAGCAGAGCTGTCCAATAGACCTTTTTGCAGTGAAGTCTATTAAGCATTTGAAATTTAGCTAATATTACTGAGAAGCTAAATTTTTGACTAAACTTAAAGTGTCACATGGGGCTGTTGGCTACCATATTTGACAGCAAGCACAATTCTAGAGGCTTTGAGATTATATAAACTTTTGAAACTAGATGCAGAATAGGACGTGTATATGTATTTTTCTAGGAAGTGAGTCTGAAGCTCTCATCAGATTCTCAAAACCAAGAGAAAAATAATGAACTGCTTTAGGTCTTTGGTAAAAAAGAAGTTAACGGAGGTTCTTTGGTAAAAAAAAAAAAAAAAGAAGTTAACGGAGGTAAGTAAGCCCTCTTGTGACCACTCCTGTTTCTCCTTTCTCATTTTTTTCTGTCCTTAGCTGTAGGTGGCTCCCTCCCACCCCAACGATTTCAGAGAGAAACGAGTTGGAATCTGAGAAGTGAGGCTCCAGATAAACTGTAAACTGCTGGAAGGGGGCGATGGCTGTGGCCCTGGGTTGTGCAATCCAGGCATCCTTGAATCAAGGCTCTGTGTTTCAAGAGTATGATACTGACTGTGAAGTTTTCCGTCAGCGCTTCAGGCAGTTCCAGTACAGAGAAGCAGCTGGGCCTCATGAAGCATTTAACAAGCTCTGGGAGCTTTGCTGTCAATGGCTGAAGCCAAAGATGCGCTCTAAGGAACAAATCCTGGAGCTGCTAGTGTTGGAGCAATTCCTAACTATCCTGCCCACAGAGATAGAGACCTGGGTGAGGGAGCACTGCCCAGAGAATAGAGAAAGAGTTGTGTCACTGATAGAAGACTTGCAGAGAGAACTTGAGATACCAGAGCAGCAGGTAAGAAAAGAATGTGGGATCTTTGTGATTGGTCCAAAGGAAGTAGCTGCGGCAGCTGGGACTAGACCACACATTTGTCTCTGTGTCATTCCCCAGCCTCAAGATTTCTCCAGAGTCCTTTTCCTTTTTCTCTTCTGCTGAACTCAGCAAATGAGTCAGTGCTTTTAACTCTTATCAGACTCTTTCCCTTCTATAACAAATAGTTTGTAATGTCCACTTTCCTATGCACAAATGAAATTGATAGATAGCATAATCTACCCACATACGTCAACCCAAAGCATCAGTAAATTGCTCAATGGCCTGAAGGCCAATTCTAGCCTGTTTATCTGTACTCTGTATGTAATGGTTTTTATCTTGTTGAAAGGTCATTGAAAAAGAGAGGAAGAAGGAGAAGAATTGACAGTGAATGTGCCCCACAGTGCCTAAAATGTTTACTATTTGGCTCTTTATAAAGTTTGCCAACCCTGAATCAAGTCTAGAAGGAATAGAAAGGAAAAGAAACATAGTTTGTTACAAATTGATAGGGATTTGTACATATACATGCTGAGGCCTGACCGAACGTCATGAAGTTGTCAGATGCTTGCATCTGTGCTTACAATCATTGTGAATGGGACAGCCAGAAATTCAGACTGATAAAGCTCAAGTACTATGAACAGTTTTCCTGCTCATCATGTGATTTTCCAAAGTGGCATATGACTCTTGGTAAATCTGAACAATAAGCAGTGTAGTCTTTGCTTTTCACATTAGTGCATTCCTAGAAAATTTCATTTGTGCTGAAACTATGCAAAAAAACACAAAACAATTGTACTTATTTGACCAATAGGGTGGGGTTCTTGACAGGTTCTTTTTACTCACATGAATGTTTGAGTGGGACATTCCACACTTGGTAGGGACCTGGAACAATTCTGCATTGTAAATTATGTTCCATTAAATTCTGATAGCCACCACCTGTCAGCATATCCAAAACTCCCCATGGGGACAATGGCACTGTCTGCCATTCAGAATGACTATGTAAAGCCTCTTTTCAGAAGTGCCATGACTGAGAGAGTGCAGTATCTTTGGGAAAAGGGAGCAGGAGCTTCCAGATGGGCATCAGGGATACTCCGATCTTGTCTATGGGGGTTCTCTGCAGGAGCTGTTAGCTTCAGGGCTCCTGAACAGGAGTCTTCTGAAGTTTTCTGTCTCCCTAGGGTACTTGGGTTGGTGGTTGCCCTTCCTTTCTCTGTCTCCTTGGTTTTGTTTACTATATAAGATTTTATCTTCATGTGGTCTAGACATTTGCTGCTGAATACAGTCACTACTAGTCATGTACAGCTCTTGAGCCCTTGAAATATGGCCAATGCAAATTGAGATCTGCTGTAAGTATGAAATACACACCACATGCAGAAGACTTGGTATGAAAAAAGTAGGTGAAATATCTCACTAATAATTGTTCATATTGATTACATGTTGAAATCCTGATTGTTTGCATTGGATTAAGTAATACGTACTATTAAGATTGGCCTTAACTTTTTAAAAAATTTATTCATATGGCCACTAGAAAATTTAAAATTACATGCATGATTCTCATACAATTCTACTGGGCACTGTTGGTCTAGACTTGAGAGTGATGGTTCTGGCATTTCCCCCAGGTTGATATGCATGACATGCTCTTGGAAGAACTGGCACCAGTGGGAACAGCACACATACCACCAACCATGCACCTAGAGGCACCTGTACTCCAGGTAATGGGACCTGCCCAGGAGGCCCCAGTAGCAGAGGCGTGGATCCCACAGGCAGGGCCACAGGAGCTGAACTATGGTGCTACTGGAGAATGTCAGCCCTTTCTGGACCCTGGTAAGACAAGGGTTTCTCTCCTTTCTTTTGTTTCTGTTTTGAGAGTTCAGGAATTCTCAAGGGTTGGGGTTGGGCTACAAACACCAATTACCCAATGGAAACGGACCACTCAGATAAAGAAGAGGAAAAAAATCTCTCTGGGAATAGTAGGGAACAGAGTACTTTGGATAGAACCCTGGGATTAGGAACCCTTTAAGCTAATGACCCTGATAAGGAGTCTTTTGATCAAGAATGTTACACAGGAAAACTATGGGAGTTTGGATTCTGGATAAGGACTCATTTCTCAGCCCAATTTTAATCAACAGGAACTGTGATGTCGTGGGCCCCTAGGGCCTCGGTTGCTTTCATGGCATCAGAGCCTTATTCAAACTTAATACTTTAGTAATATAGTCTCATTAGATCCTGTAAGATCAACCACTTACCACAGTCTAAAGGAAATATCTACCTCATTAAATCAGTACCTATTACAGTGTTTTTCAAACTGTAGTAAGCAGACCATTCGCAGCATGAACACCAGGGGTGTATGTTTAGCAGGCTCTGCAGGTGAGTGCTACACACACTAAAGTTTGAGAATCACTGGCCCAGACACAACAGGGGTTAGTTCTAGAAGGAGAAAGTCCAAGTGGAGAAAGGCAGCAGGATCACATAGTCCAGTTGCTCCTATATTTTATTCCCCATGGGGTTTTCTTTCTTTTTTTTTTTTTTTTGAGACGGAGTCCTGTTCTGTTGCCCAGGCTAGAGTGCAGTAGCGCAATCTCGGCTTACTACAACCTCCACCTCCCAGGTTCAAGCGATTTTCCTACCTCAGCCTCTCAAGTAGCTGGGATCACAGGCATGCACTACCACACCCAGCGAATTTTGTATTTTTAGTAGAGACAGGGTTTCACCATGTTGGCCAGGCAGGTCTTGAACTCCTGACCTCAGGTGATCCACCTGCCTCAGCCTCTCAAAGTGCTGGGATTACAGGCATGAGCCACTGCACCCGGCTTCTCCTTTGGGGTTTTCTTACCCAGTGTTCCCTGTACCTCTTCTACCCCTCACATTAAAGCTTTGACCCAAGTGTGGCCGGAATCCTCTCCCCTGACTCCTCCAGGCACTGTTTCAACATGGTGGCATGTTCAAGAGACTGTTAAATACTGAGATGACAGAAGACACATAAGAAATGAAAATAAGAACTGTCCAAGTTATAAAATGTAAATGTCTGATCCATCCATAACTAGCTCAGTACCCAGGATTAGTAACCATGTCCCTTTCCACATCATATTAATATCATTTAGTCATTTGACCACTATCTACGAGCACCTTTGAGGAGCCAGACACCATGCCAGACCCTGGGGATTCAGTAACATACAAGGCAGAAAAGCAGCTCTGGTCATCCTGGAGATTACAGTTCAGTGGACAATTCAGATATGTCGGTAGGACTTTTTGTCCTGTATGTGACAGAAATCGGAGAGTAAATTGTGTGTTGGGAGGAATAGAATGCCCGGGAGCATGGATAAGGGCCACCTAGCCAACTTTTGGCTGAGAGGGAAGTCTGGAGGAAGGAGGATCTGGGTTAAAACCTACAGGATGGATCAAAGTGAGCCTGTGGAGTGGTGTACATGGGAAGCAGAGAGGGCTGGGATCAAAAGCAACAGCATGTGCAAAGTCCTGAAGGGAGAGAGAAGACCTCCTGCTGCAGTGCAAGGGACATAGAAGAGCAGTGGGACGAGAGTGGCAATAGAAGAGGCTGGAGAGAGAAGCAAGGTCCTAGGTCATGAAGAACTTGTAGCCTCATGGAGAAGTCACACTTGATTATCAGGGAAGTGGGGAACCATTTTGAGGTTCTCCAATACCAGAGCAATACACACAAATTTGCATTTTAGGAGATTATTCTGGCTATAGTAGGAATGGGTACATACCACTGAAAGCAGGGACCCCATTTGGGAGGTTGTTGCCATCATTCAGGTGAGAGGATGTTGTTCTAAAGCAAGGGCATGTTAGTGATGATGGAGGGAAAATATAGTTCAAAAGATACTTAACAGGTGTGAAATAACAGAGCTTAGTGATTGACTGGGTGTCAGGGTGATGGAGAAGAAGGGATTAAGGATGGAATCCAGGTTTCTGGCCATTCAACTGGGTAGATGGTAATATTATTCGCTGACATGACAAACAAAAGAGGAAGATCAGATTCGACGGGTCAAGTTGAGTTTAGATTTGAACATACAGAGTATGAGGTGCTTGTGGGTCTCCAGCATATTTTTAAATAAAAGTGACAAAAGAGGAAAACTTTACAAGTATACATACTGTGGTCAAAGCAGAACTATGTAATATTGCCATTTATGTTCCAGTCTTTACATCATCTACATTTCATAGTCTATTGAGGAATTCTTAAAAAAAGGTCTGTGTTTATGTGTATATGCCTGGAACAAGTAGTAAAACTTAGCTAGTAATATTTGAAGTATAACTCTTTCTGTATTTGCATTCTGTTTCCCCATG
Source organism: Papio anubis (assembly GCF_008728515.1). Classification (NCBI taxonomy): domain Eukaryota; kingdom Metazoa; phylum Chordata; class Mammalia; order Primates; family Cercopithecidae; genus Papio; species Papio anubis. The sequence goes on from NC_044996.1 coordinate 19,361,159, forward strand.
TTAATTCGCTCCTTTTGTCAACATTGCAGGTACAGATATCACATAGTAGCAATATTTATCTGGTGTCAATATTTTGCTCTCTAAAGCACATGGAAATCTAGTATATTTAACAAAGGATAGATATAATTAAAAGATAAAAATTACAAATTTGGAGGACAGGAAATTATCCTTTTCTTATGACCGTTTAAAGTGATATATTATGCTTTGGAAAATGTTGCAAGGCTTATTCTATTATTTAAAGGTTACTTAAACCTTTACTTTAAACGAAAGTATATTTGATGTATCACATGAAATACGTTCTATTGTAAACTGAATGGAAAGTACAAGATGCCAGCTGAGTGGAGAAGAAATTCAAAAGTAATGGAAGAAGTCAATTGATTTTATATTAACGTTTGGAACCTATTTCCTATCAGCAAAAAATTAGGTTGTTGAGTATATGTGAATTGTGCATATATATTTTTTTCATGTAATATAACTGAAAACACATATACACATTCATTGCAAACTAAAAGAGAACTTAAGTGAACAATATAAAGTGATCTAAGGAAGACATAAACTTTAAAACAAAATCCCTTATTTGAATTCATACTGGACACTTTGATGCCAGAGATAAGCAATAATATTAGAATGTCTGCAATCAGAAAGAAAAGCAGCAAGGAGACGCTGGTCCTAAAAACATAAAATATATCATGCTTATCTTTGAAAATATGGAGTTCAAAATTTGTATACCAAAACTGGATTGCATTTTGAGTTGTCAAAGCCTTGGGTTTTTCATTTCAATTGATGAGGTTTCATTTGGAATGTCTGTGAAATGTGAAAGATCACATCTTTTTGGTGATGAAGGATATGAGAGATGAAAATTTAAAGTAAATTATAGGACAAACAAATGCTGTCTAGAAAGCATCAGAAGATTCTTATAACTTAAACTTCCTCAGATTATTCTACTATACCAAAAAATTTACCATAAGCTAATATCTAACCCCTAACTATAGTAATGACATTTCTTGGTGTAGTGAAGCTCTTATGAGACAGTCTTTGCTAATGGGGCTTAATGAAGCCATTGCCTGAGTATAGGATGAGGAGAACATTCAGTGAAGCACCTTCTTTGTTAATCTCCAATTGCTTTTCCCTCTTTGCATTGGATAGCTATTGAAGGGTAATTAATTATCCCCAAAACTTAGCAGCTTAAAGGAAAAAGTATTTATCATGTTACTGTTTTTGAGAGGAATTCAGGAGTGGTCTACTAGATGTTTATGGCTCAGAGTCTCTCTTGTAGTTGTGAAGATGTCAGCAGGGACTGGCAGGATGCCTCAATTCCTTGCCAAAGGAATTTCTCCATAGGTTACCTAAGTATCCTTATGATGGGGCAGCAGGCTTCCTCCAGAGCAAAGGATCCAAGAGAAAGCAAGGAGGATGACACAATGTCTTTGATTTTAAATCAACCATGCCTGGACTTAATAGCCTTTTACTTAAAAAAAAAAAAAAATCAAAAACTGATTTCCTTTTTTTTCTTCAGTTAACTTTTCCTAAGTAAAATTTCTTCACTTAATTTGGTCAAATATAATATATCTTATCATGGATCTCTTAGTTATAGCCAGAGGATGAGTTTAACATCCTGGGCAATATAGTATTGTCATTGGAAAACTAATGTTCTAGACTATGGTCTCCAAACCAGGAGACATGATTAAATTTAAGGTAACAGGCTTTGGTTTCTATCTGTAGGGCCCTCCTTTTTTTCCATTTATTTATTTTTTGAGATGGAGTCTCGCTCTGTCGCCCAGGCTGGAGTGCAGTGTTGCGATCTCTGCTCACTGCAAGCTCTGCCTCCCGGGTTCAATTCTCCTGCCTCAGCCTCCCGAGTAGCTGGGACTACAGGCGCCGGCCACCATGCCCGGCTAATTTTTTATATATTTAGTAGAGTTTCACCATGTTAGCCAGGATGGTCTCAATCTCCTGACCATGGCCTCCCAAAGTGCTGGGATTACAGGCATGAGCCACCGCACCCAACCTTTGCTTTTATTTTTAATTGATATGTAATAATTGTACCTATTTATGGGATACAGAGTGATATTTTGATATGTGTGTACAATGTGTAATGATCAAATGAGGGTAATTAGCATATCTATCACCTTAAACATTTATCATTTCTTTGTGTTTCTCATTCCTGTGGGAGCTAAAAAAAAGGGGGCTCATAGAAGTGAAGTGTAGGGCCCTTCTCTTTTTACTGACCAGCAGTTAATGTTTCTTCTATTACTGTAAAACCACTCATCCAATAATAGTACTTTACAGATAGCTTACATTGAGGGTAAAGAGAAGAGCCCCCTGACAGAAGTAGGCATTAATGCCTGCTTTTTTATTGCCACTCAACTTTGACCCAGAAGCCATAGAGCCAAACTAGAAAACATTTGGAGAATACAATATATGCAGGTATTGATACGATAAATTTCTAGAATTGGGATTGATTGATTAATGGGCATTTAAAACTTTAATAGATATTGTCAAATTGCCTTCTGAAATTATTGTACCGGTTTATCCTCCCACCACAATATATAGGAATGCCAAATTCTGCTCATCTTCACTTATCTTTGCTATGTAAGAGCTATAGCTGTTCTCGCTATGTTGGCCAACAGACAAGGACAAATATATCTGTGGAAACGCTTTCAGTAAGCGTCAGTTTTATTCAGCATTCGTGGTGGTATTTTATTCAATATGTAAGAGTAGAGGATGGGAACTGATACCTAAAAGGTGAGACATGGGTCAAAAGTGAATGGGAATTGGTTTTAGCTGACTTGGACTGTGAAAATAAGGTTGAGAAATGCAAATAAACTGATAATAGTGTCCAGAAGTATCTGAATATTACTCAGGACAACAGGGTTGGGGTGGGGTGTGCTACACATATAAGAAGTGCTTTAGGTTGACATCCATGAAGAAGCTCAAGTTTGAGCACCATGTTTTCACATCCAAGGTGTGGAGACTCCTGATGCACCCAGTTTGGGGCCAAGCTTTTTGAAAGCTGGCACCAGGAATATGATGCTGGGGACAAGGAACCAAAGCAAAAGTACTCAAATCTCTGTAATTTGGTGCTGTGCAGAAAGTAGCAGCTAGACTTGAGGGCCAATATGGGAGGCCCATGAGAGGCCCATGAGACGCAGCTGCCCTTAGATCTCATGGGTACCAGATTCTGCTTCCAGGGCTGCATTTAGTCCTTCAACTAGGTCATAGAGCTTCTTTTACCTAAGGAGCAGGTGTCTGGGCCTGGTTTTGAAGTGATATTTGATGAAATCTATAACCTTAAGAGTTTCAAGTTTGTGCTCTGTAAGATGAGAATAGCCATACGAACAATTCCTGTCATTCCCAAAACTGTTTTTCTGGCTTTCATATTGAAATCTCCTGGGCCTCCAGGCTTCTACCATCCTAAGTCTTTGCTACTTGCTGCTCTCCCCAGTTTCAATTCCTTCTCCCTTCTACTTGATGGCAGCTTTAATCAATGAACTCCAGTTTATTTTTTCCACTAACTTAAAAATTTTTTTTGTTTAATTTGTGTGGGTACATACTAGGTGTATATATTTATGAGGTACATGAGATGTTTTAATACATTGCATGCATTGCATAATAATCACATCATGGTAAATGGGGTATCTGTCTCCTCAAGTATTTATCCTTTGTGTTACGAACAATCCAATTCTACTCTTATTTTTTAAATGTATAATTTCTATTTTTTGGGGGGGGCCTGTTCCACCACATCATTCAATTATCCCACTCCTGGGTTTAAATCCAAGCATTGTTAACAAAATAGTGAGTTTATGAAACATTTTATTGGAAGTGTGTTTTATATTTCTTAATCTAAAATCTATTGTTTTTTTCCCTGTGAAAATATGAAATAAAGTATTTTACACTACTTCCTAGGATTTGATATAATGTACTGAAATCTAAATTTTACTTCAGATTAATGTTAGCCAAACTAATTTGTTAATATCATTTAATGATGTCAATATTTAAATGTTTTTTTCTATATTTACATCTTTTTTTAAATAGCATTATTGAAATATAATTCACATACCATATATTGTCACCCCTTTGAAGTGTACAATTTAATGTTTTTTGGTGTATTCACAATATGTACAACTGTCACCGCAGTCAATTTTAGAATATTTTCATCACCTCAACAAGAAACCCTGTACCCTTTAGCTATCACCTCTTGGCCCCCATCTCTCCCACTCCGAAGCAACCACTAATTTACTTTCTGTCCCTGTAGATTTGCCTATTCTGGATATTTCATATCAATGAAATAATACAATATGTGGTCTTTTATGACTAACTTCTTTCACTGAGCATATTTTCAAGGATCAACTTTGTTGTAACATGTATCAATACTTTATTCCTATTTATGGTTGAATAGTCCATTGTGACGTTATACCACATTTTGTTTATTCATTCAACAGCTGATGAACGTTTAGATTGTTTCTATAGTTTGGCTATTATGAATTATGCTGCTATAAAAATTTGAGTATGACATTTTGTATTTGTATATGTTTTCATTTTTCTTGGGTATATACCTAGGAGCACAATTGCTAGGTCATATGGTAACTCTATGTTTAAACTTCTCAGGAACTTCTCAACTTTTACAAACTGGCTGTACTCTTTTACATTCCCACCAGCAGGGTACAAGCACTCTTATTTCTTCACATCCTGGGCGACATTTATTATTATTATTTGACATTTTTATTCTAGCCATCCTATGGGTATGAAATAGTGACTCATCGTGGTTTTGATTGTGGATTTGATACTCTTCTTTCTTTGAAGAGTAACAATGCTGAACATGCGTTCATGTGCTTATTGGTCATTTGTATATTTTCATAGATCTATTTAGTTCCCTTGCCCATTTTTAATTGAATTATTTGTCTTTTTATTATTGAACTGTCTGTGTTTTTTATACAGGTGACCCTTGAGCAATGTGGGGGTTAACGGTGCTGACCTACTGTGCAGCTGGAAATCCATATACATAACTTTTGTTTCCCCCACATTTAACTACTAATAGCCTACTGTTTGACTGGAAGCCTTACTGATAACATCAGTGGTCAATTAACACATATTTCATATGTTATATACTGTATTCTTACAATAAATAAGCTAGAGAAAAGAAAATGTTATTAAGAAAATCATAAGGCAGAGAATATATTTACTATCCATTATGTGGAAGTGGATCATTATAAAGGTCTTTATAGCAACACAAATGAACTAAGACAGTGTGGTACTTCCATAAGAATAGACATGTAGATCAACAAAATAGAGGAGAGTTTAGTCTCAGGGGTGGCAGAGGTGGAAGAAAATCTGCCTATAAGTGCATTTGTGTAGTTCAAACCTATGTTGTTCAATGGTCAACTGTGTATTCTAGATAAAAGTCCCTTATTAGACATATGATTTGCCGATATTTTCTCCCATTCTGTAGGCCGTCTTTTCACTTTCTTGATAGTGTTCTTTGTAGCCCAAAAGATTTTTTTAATTTTGATGAAGTCAAATGTAATTGTTTTTTCTTTTGTTGTTTGCCCTTTTGATGATTTAAGGAATCATTGCCTAATCCAAGGTTACGAACATTTTCCCCTGTGTTTTCATCTAACAGTTTTATGATATTAGCTCTTACATCTAAGACTTTGATCTATTTTTCATTAATTTTTAATAGGGTACAAAGTAGAGGTCCAAATAATATTTTTTTTTTTCCCATGGAGACATCCAGGTGTCTCAACATGATTTGTTGAAAAGGCTATTCTTTTTATATTGAATATCCTTGAAACCCTTGTCAGAATCAGTTGACCACAGGACAGATATATGGATTTATTGCTGGATTCTCATTTCTATTCTGTTATGTTTAGTTGGTTTATAGTATTTTCTTTGTCTTGTATTATTGATCTTCTGCCTAGATTTTCTATCTGTTAGTGCAGGGAGTTATTGAAGTGTCCAACTACTATTGTTGAATTATCTGGTTCTTGTACTATTTCTGTCAGGTTTTGTTTTACATATTTTAGTACTCAGAAATTAAGTGCATACATGATTATAATTGTTATATCTTCCTGATGGATTAATATTTTTATCATTATAAAATGATCCTGTATATCTTAGTAATGAGGTTTTTTGTTTGTTTTAATGTCTCTTTTGACTGGCTGTCTTGTGGTTGCTACTTGTATGATATATCTTTTTCCATCCCTTTACATTCAATCTATTTGTATCTTTGAATCTAAAGGATACCTCTTATACACAGTATATGGTTGGATCTTTTCAATCCAGTCAGACCTTCTCTGCTTTCTGATTAAATCATTTAATCTATTTACATTTAATTTTATTTTTGATGTGGTTAGATTTATATCTGCCATTTTGCTTTCTGTTTTCTATATGCCTCAAGTCTTTTTTGTTTCTCTATCCCTCTTTTACTGCTTTCTTTTTCATTAAGTAAATATTCCTCATGTAATATTTTACTTTAATAATTTTACTACTTTTGTTTCTTTAGTGGTTGCTCTAGGATTTACCATGTACATCTTATCATTGGTTTCAGAGTTATACTAACTTAATGCCAGTGAGATATAGAAATGTTTCTCCTATGTAGCTCTGTTCCCTTTTCCCCCTTTTTGTGATATTACTATCATATATATTACATCAAAAATGTTTTAAACCCAAGAATACATTGTTATAATTATTGCTTTATATAATTTTAAGACTCTTAAGAAGCTGAAAGAAGAAAGGAAAATATATATTATAACTTTTGTTATATTAACATTGTTTATCATTTCTGGTTTTCTTCATTTGTTCCTGTGGATTTGAATTACCAACTGGAGTCATTTCTTTAGTCCCATACACTTTGCTCTTACCCACCTCATTTCTGCTGTTATTGGGAAATATATTACATTTCTCTATGTTGTATGCCCAGCAATACACTATATACATATTTTTATACAGTTGCCTTTTACATCTTTTAACAAAAGAAAGAAGCAGTAATTTTCATTTATACTGTCTTTTCTCATTACATATTTATTTTTACTTATGCTGCTTTGTCATGTGGATTCAGATTACCATGCATTTAGATTATAAGTCAGTATTTTGTATCTAAGCCTTTGCTATTCTCTCCTATTCCAAGTTTCAATTGAAACTCCATCTTTTACTTCACAGCAGCTTTCTTTTGATCTATTACCTTCAATTTTATTTGACCTGTTTCATATTACCCTGTAATTTCACTCTTAGCTTTGAAATCCAAATGAAAACAAAATAGTGAATTTAAATAGCACTTTTATTTGAAATTCAGCTTTTGTTTCTTAATCTTGAAAAGGAAATTTTTGTTCATGAAAAACTAAAATGAGATGTTTTAGTCCACTTCCTCTGCCTTGAATATAATGTTCTGGAATTTAAATTTTCCTTCAGATTAACATTAGTCAAAATAAATTCCTAATGTCATTTTAATAATACTAATATTTAAACATCAGCCTACATTTAGATATCAAATTAGTAATTTACAGCCTACATTTCATTGAAGACCAGTAAACTTGACCAGAGATAAAGGAGGAGAAGAAGGGGCTCAGAAAAGAGGATGTAAGCAATACCAGCTGTCAATGAGGAGAGGGGTGGTCAGACAAGGGGAGAGTGAGTGGTTAGAAACTTCACCTGGCTGTCCTTAGATTGACACTTTGAAATACTATTTTGTAGTCATTTTGGCTAATAGTCATTTTTACCTGTATGAGTCATTTGGGCTAATTTTAAAAGAATCCACTTTTAGACTTTAGCTGAAACCAACATAAATACTGCTTTTGCTAGGTTCAACCCAGTTCAATTTTCATTTAAATTCAAAAGACTCCACTGAAAATTTTCCAGTAAACACTTTAACTACTACTTTCACCTCTCTCTCTTCATTTAGCACTCAATAGCAGTGTTTTCCAGTATTAATATGGCAAAACTTTATGACATTTATTTCATATTTTAGCTCTAACCTAAGCAAATCTAGTATCAAAATAGATGCTGAAATGATTTAGTGCATTGATTTCAGCGCACAATTTATTCACTCACCTTCCATAGATTAGAGAATAGCTTTGAATTGAACACAACCTCATTTTCATTTTGCTCTTATCTTTTAAAGAAAAGACTGTTGTAAGAGACTTAGGTGAAGTAATAGTAATGGAGTAGGGGCCGGGCGCGGTGGCTCAAGCCTGTAATCCCAGCACTTTGGGAGGCCGAGACGGGCGGATCACAAGGTCAGGAGATCGAGACCATCCTGGCTAACATGGTGAAACCCCGTCTCTACTAAAAATACAAAAAACTAGCCGGGCGAGGTGGCGGGCGCCTGTAGTCCCAGCTACTCGGGAGGCTGAGGCAGGAGAATGGCGTAAACCCGGGAGGCAGAGCTTGCAGTGAGCTGAGATCCGGCCACTGCACTCCAGCCTGGGCAACAGAGCGAGACTCCGTCTCAGAAAAAAAAAAAAAAAAAAAGTAATGGAGTAGGAAGTAGATACTAAGAGGCTATGTGTCCAAGAAATCAGCCTAAATTTTGGAAAAACCTTTGATGAACCAAACTGTAATGCTTCCCATCTTTCTTCTGGCCAGGATATCCATTACCGAAACTTGACATGAACTTCTCATTGGAGAATAGAGAAGAGGCATGGGTGAAGGAATTACAGGATTCTAAAGAAATGAAACAATTACTTGATTCCAAGATAGGTAAGTAATTGTTCTTTGATATACTAGGGGAAAAAAAAAGAAAAATTTAACCTAAATAAAGATAAAGAGTTTGGAATTCTATTTAGGAATTTCTATGTTCCTACCACTGGTTTAACATAACTCTTCATTTTCCTTCACTTTCTTTTCTCCATGGAACACAATATCATCTGCAATTTCTATTTCTTTTCTCAGGTTTTGAGATTGGGATAGAAAATGAAGAAGATACTTCAAAACAGAAAAAAATGGAGACTATGTATCCATTTATTGTAACTTTAGAGGGGAATGCTCTCCAGGGTCCCATTTTGCAAAAAGACTATGTACAGTTAGAAAATCAATGGGAACCCCCCCCAGAGGATTTACAGACAGATTTAGCAAAACTGGTAGATCAGCAGAACCCCACTCTGGGAGAGACACCTGAGAACTCCAACTTGGAAGAACCTCTCAACCCCAAACCCCATAAGAAAAAGAGTCCAGGAGAGAAACCTCACCGATGTCCTCAGTGTGGAAAATGTTTTGCTCGAAAGTCACAACTTACTGGGCATCAGAGAATTCATTCAGGAGAAGAACCTCACAAATGCCCTGAATGTGGGAAAAGATTCCTTCGTAGTTCAGATCTTTATAGACACCAACGACTTCATACAGGGGAGAGACCCTATGAATGCACTGTATGTAAAAAGCGATTCACTCGGCGATCACATCTTATAGGGCACCAGAGAACCCATTCTGAAGAAGAAACATATAAATGTCTTGAGTGTGGGAAAAGTTTTTGTCATGGATCAAGTCTTAAAAGACATCTGAAAACTCATACAGGTGAAAAACCTCATAGATGTCATAATTGTGGGAAAAGTTTTAGTCGACTGACAGCTCTTACTTTGCACCAGAGAACCCATACTGAAGAGAGACCTTTTAAGTGTAATTATTGTGGGAAAAGTTTTAGACAGAGACCAAGCCTCGTTATTCATTTAAGAATCCACACAGGGGAGAAGCCGTACAAGTGTACTCATTGTTCTAAAAGCTTCAGACAGAGAGCTGGCCTTATTATGCACCAGGTCACTCACTTTAGAGGACTTATTTAAGAATCGCTGAAACAGGTCCTACACAAATTGACACTAACTCAAAAAAAATCTTAACCTGCAGCAGGCTGTTTGTCTTGGAAGCTTTTGTTTAAGCTTATAAGATAGACAGCTATTTTTTTTTTTTTTTTTGCTAGTTTTAAAACCCATCTTCCAAGCTATATGAATTTTAGAGTATTTATCTATTCTTGTGATTTTCTTAGATTTGATTTCTTCTGTCAGCACAACTCTTCTTTTTTTAATTACAATGAAAAATTTTGTGTTCCAAGGCAACTGTATCATAGGTGTAAACATAAAGCATATAAATTATGACAATCCTTTTAGAGGTAGGGTCAATATAGTGGATAAACATGTCTATCAGATGTATTGATTATAGCAGTACTATAGTTATTCTGCTGTCATTATTAAAGATGATTATATTCATTCAAAGCTTTAGATGTGTCCCATGTGGCAAGAAAGGAGACAGTGAATTTTGTCAAACAATAAAAATGTGTCAGGAACACAAGGATGAAGGGGATGTCATTTGCCTGGTAAGAACTGGGTTATTTCTACTGAAATTTTTTATGTTTAAAGAAATTAAGATTTTAACCTTTACTTTTGAATTTTGCAAAGTTTGCTAGTCTGCTTAGTCAGCAGTCTGTGGTAATGCTGCTAAAAGCAGAGTATTAATCTGGTAATTTATTTTGTTCACAGAATAAGTAAGCTCTATGTCTGGAAGAATCCATTTGGCAATTGAAATTATACAAGCAGGATCTAATTTAATTGTGATTGACTGAAGAACCAGGGTCTTTTGCTCTCCTTTGGTATTTCACTCTCCTTTGGTATTCAGTCATGTGTCTTTCAGTGCTTTTTAAAATTTTACCCATTCTTTAATTTAGTGTCTCCATATGTGTGTGTCATAGAATACTTAGTTCTGCTAGATATTCTGCAAATATATTTGGGAATTGCTTCCTGCTGTTTCGCCTTCTTAGATTCATAGTGCACATCAGCATGTGAGAATCTCTGAGAGGTCTTCTAGAAAGGAGGGAAAAAGCACCTCTTTTGGCTCAATGTTTTCCAAACTTATTTGACCCCAAAACCTTTTTCATATACCCAATAATAAGCTACAGAACTAATAATCTGCAAATGTCTCTTGGAACACACTGCCTTAAACAGATATTTCTATAGCTATCAGTATAGTTAAGTTGCTCCCAAGCCTAGTTATCTCCAGTTGTTTTAAGGGTGTTATGAAAAATTCTTAAAATATATATGAATTTGTATAACACACACAGAGACACACACACACACATATACATACATACTACTTTAAGGGGGTGAGGGTCACTAATTCAGATAATTTTTAAGTTGCCTAGTGATTCTCAATCTCTTTGAATTTTACTTATATTTACACACACACACATATGTATATACACATATCATTTTAAGAAGATGAGGATCACTAATTCAGATAATTTATAAGTTGCCCAGTGATTCTCAACCTCTTTGAATTTTACTTATAATTACATACACACACACACACACACACACACACACACACGTTGCTACTTATATAAATGTTCTCATGTAATCATGGTAACAGCTCAAATTCCCAAAGCAAGGGAAGACTTCTCATTGTCAGTTAAACCTGTTAAAACATGAAAATATTCATTGAGCCTAGTTCCTTGTTATAAAATACAAGAAATAGGACATTCAAGCATTTTCCCTTTATGAAGATACTCAGTCATTCTTTCCTTAAACTACAATTAGGGAAAGTATATCTCTTCTATTCCTTTGAAGTTCTCAAAAGTGATGTAAGTACTTTGGGGGTATCTACTATGTGCCTAACTAGTCCTAGTCCTGTTCTAGGCTTAGTGGAAGCTAGTAAAGAAATGTAATTCATGGATCAGGCTCATAAAGATTTTATAATATTTTTAGTTAAACAAGAGTTGGGAAACAGGTGGAGAAAAATGCAAGAGAGTTTGTAATTAAGTGCCAATTATACCAATTGCTAGACCTAGGATGTATCTTTAATTCTTGTCATCCAGGTCCTTGTGTGATGCTGCTATAAGTCTGGGGCTCAAACTGATATCCCAGTAGCAATAAACGTATAATATGGGAGGAGTCCGAATGTAGAGATGAAAAATACAGAATGTGATGGCTTCTCTTTTCTCTCTTGTGGAATTGCATTCAAACCAGAACAGTGCCTTAGAATGGATGTGCCCAACTGCTCTGTATTTATGCAATATTTTAATAAAGCAGAAATGTATGTGCTCTTCCTGCTTCACTTGCACTAATTAATTTTTTGAACAACTTAGAGCTTCTTCCCTGAACAGTGGCAACAAGCATGGCAATTGACTCCTGTCCTCATCCCAAGTTGGAATCGCTTTTCTCTCTGCAACCATGGCACTGTGATTATGCATCATTTTTAGCATTTAATATAGTCCATTTTTGGCTAGTAGGCTTAGTTGCAATCATAATATGAGTTGTGTCCTCCCTCTCATTTATATCAAGTATACTTGACTAGATTTTTACAAGTTAGAGAATGTCTAATATTCTTTTTTACAGTGCCCTATATATAAGAATTAATACATATTTGTGGCATTGAATCAAGAAACACGTGAAATAGTTCTTGGAAACAGATAACATATTTAGAACATTACATGGATAATTATACTTCTATGCCTAATTGTACTTCTCAGCATTTCAAAAAGATAAGGGCAAAATATGGTACCTACCTCCTAGCTATTATAAAGGGGAAAATACAGTACCTACCTCAAAAGTACTATGAAGATTAAATGAAATATATTTTGCTCTGGCCCTACACACTGTAAGCTTTCAATAAATATCCCCCATGTTATATTCTCATTCTTTGTAGTTTAATGATAAAAGCATTTAAAGCTATAGATTTCTTCTCTTTATGGCTTTGGACATCATAACTTTTATATGTAATGTTCTTATTAATTATTTCAAAATTGTTGTTTTCATTATAATTCCTCTTTGACTTAAGAGATGTACAACGTTGCCATTTTCCTCTTAATTTTTGGTTTTGCTACATTGTGATTAGTCTGGGCCCAGCCCCCTGCTTCTTTAATAGTCCTCTGTAACAGATGTGAAATGGATTGGTAAGAGAGCTCATCTCTTAGCCTCTCCTTAGCATTGATAATCAGTTTACTCAGTTCCCGGTCCCTGAGACTTTAACCACTGGGATTGGAAGTGGTGGTAAATCTCTTTCTCCTGGAGTGATATATAGGTTAGCCTCTATCCAGCTTTTTGTGCCTTGTCAGAAAGGACTTCTCAGAGTTCTAGCAAGACCTAAGTTTACATTTCCTAAGAATTCTAAGATAGTAAAAAATACTAAAATATTGATATATTTTAAATATTTACATTTAATGAACATCTTTATCACCTAATACAAGAATATAAATGTATTAATTACTGAAGATAACTTCAAAACTCTAAAATGTGAGGCCTTTCCTGAAAATCAGACCTTACCTGTTGACCCTAGAAGAGATCTGTTTACCTCTACTTTGAAGTGTATTCTACAGTAATTCTTCAGCCACCTCTTCTCAACTAGATTCCTTTCCTATGAAAGTAGAGGGTGAGCAGTGAAGAACTAGAGGCCCTTCATCTTAACCTGGAGTGAAAGGAAACACTTGTACTGCCTTATCTCCCAAGAAGTACAATTCATCTTGGGAAGACTAGAGTCCCTTTTCCTAAGATGTTACTTACATGCTGCTGTAACACACACACACACCCCCCACACACACATGGGTATAGGGAATAGGGAAGAGCAAAAGAAGTTTTGTGTGTGTGTGTGTGTATGTATATATTTTAGACGAAGTTTTGCTCTGTCGCCCAGGCTGGAGTGCAGTGGCATGATCTTGGCTCACTGCAACCTCTGTCTCCTGGGTTCAAGCAATTATCCCTCCCTCAGCCTCCCAAGTAACTGGGATTACAGGTGCCCGCCACCATGGCTGACTAATTTTTGTATTTTTAGTAGGATAGGGTTTCACCATGTTGGCCAGGCTGGTCTCGAACTCCTGGGCTCAAGTGATCTGCCTGCCTCGGCCTCCCAAAGTGCTGGGATTACAGGCATGAGCCACCGTGCCCGACCAGAAGTGTACAATTCTTAACCCCAATTCCTCCATTTTCAAGCAGAGAGGTGGTATAATTAACACTGAGAAGTTCTATGTTTACCAAACAAATGACCTTGACAAAGTCTCCAAGTCTTGATTTCTTTACCTGTTGTGGGAATTTTAAAGTATACCCTCAAATTATTTTCCCATAAAAAATGGAGTCTCTGTCCCCTGCCCTTGAATCTGGGCAGGCTTGAGACTGCTACTAAAGGAATAAGTGATACTCTGTTACTTCTGAGGTGGGGTCATAAAAGATGTTGTAGCTTCCATCTTGTTCAGTAGAAGCACTTGCTCTTGGATCCCATGTAGGAAGTCTGATCAATATGGAGAGGTACCTGTAGGCTGTCTGGTGGTTATTCTGAACTGAGCTTGTTCTTCAGCCACCTCGGCCATCTCATTTTGTCTTAGAAGTGGATCCTTCAGGCCGGGCGCGGTGGCTCACGCCTGTAATCCCTGCACTTTGGGAGGCCAAGGTGGGCGGATCACGAGGTCAGGAGATCGAGACCATCCTGGCTAACACGGTGAAACCCCGTCTCTACTAAAATACAAAAAATTAGCCAGGCGCGGTGGCGGGCGCCTGTAGTCCCAGCTACTCGGGAGGCTGAGGCAGGAGAATGGCGCGAACCCGGGAGACGGAGCTTGCAGTGAGCCGAGATGGTGCCACTGCACTCCAGCCTGGGCGACAGAGTAAAAACCCCCCCCCAAAAAAAAAAAAAAAAAAAAAAAAGAAGTGGATCCTTCAGCTCTAGCAGTTGCAACCCCAAAACATTTGAGTCATCCTAGCTGAGGCCCTACATATCTTGGGTAGAGAAGAGCCATCCCCCTGTGCCCTGTCCACATTCCTAACTCACATAATTTGAAAGCATAATAATATGACTACTGTTTTACACTGTTGAACTTTGGAGTGGTTTGTTACACAGCAGTAGAGAGTGGTAATATCTTTAAAGCAGATATAACATCTGGTAAGATGAACAACTGGGAAACAGACACTAAAGCATTTAGAAAACAGACCTACAAATAGCTAATGGGTATATGCTCAACATCACTAATCATCAGGAAAATGCAAACTAAAATGACAATGAGATATCATGTCACACCTGTTAGAATGGCTGTTATCCAACAGCAACAACAAAACAAGATAACAAGTGTTGGTGAAGATGTGAGAAAAAAGAACCCTTCTATACTCTAGGTGGGAATGTGAATTGGTACAGCCATTATAGAAAACAATATTGAGATTTCTCAAAAAATTAAAAATAGAACTACTATCTGATCTATCAATACCACTTCTGCATATATATTTAATTAAAATCAGTATCCCAAAGAGATATTTACACTACCATGTTCATTTGAGCACTTTTCACAATAGCTAAGATATAAAATCAATCTTAGTGTATATAGACTGATAAATGGATGAAGAAAATGTGAGATATGTATGCAGGGATTTTGTTGTATTGTGCCTCACTTTATTGTGTTTTAAAGATACTGCGTTTTTGACAAATTGCAGATTTGTCACAACCCAGATTTGTGGCAAAAACATGTGCTCACTTTGTGTCTCTTTGTCACGTTTTGGTAATTCTCACAGTGTATCAATTTGTTTCATTATTACTATATCTGTTATGGTGATCTGTGATCAATAATCTTTAATGTTAGTACTGTAATTGGGGGTGTGTATTAGTCTGTTCTCACCCTGCTATAAAGATACTACCTGAGACTGGGTAATTTGTAAACAAAAGAGGTTCAATTGACTCACAGTTCCACATGGCTGAGGAGGCCTCAGGAAACTTACAATCATGGTGGAAGAGGTAGGAGAAGCAAGCAAGTACCTTCTTCAGAAGGCAGCAGGAGAGAGAGTGCAGAAGGCAAATGGTAGACACTTATCAAACAACCAGATCTCCTGAGAATGCCCTCATTATCACAAGAACAGCATGGGGGAAACTGCCCCCATTGTCCAGTCACTTCCCACAAGGCCCCTCCCTCAACACATGGGGATTACAATTCAAGATGAGGTTTGTGTGGGGACACAGAGCCAAACCATATTATTTCACCCCGGCCCCTCCCAAATCTCATGTCTTTTTCATATTTCAAAACAAATCATGCCTTTCCAACAGTCTCCCAAAGTCTTAACTCATTCCAGCATTAACTCAAGAGTTCAAGTCCAAAGTCTCATCTGAGACAAGGCAAGGCCCTTCTTATGCTTATGAGCCTGTAAAATCAAAAGCAAGTTACTTACTTCCAAAATATAATGGGGGTATCTTGGGTATTACAGTTACATAAATGTTCCCATTTCAAGTAGGAGAAATTGGCCAAAAAAAGGGGCCCAGGCCCCATGCAAGTCTGAAACCCAGCAGGGCAGTCATTATATGTTAAGGCTCCAAAATGATCTCCTCTGACTCCATGTCTCATTATCAAAAGCATGCTGATGCAAGGGGTGGGCTCCTACAGCCTTGAGCAGCTCTGCTTCTCTGACTCTAGAGGGTACAGCTTCCATGGCTGCCTTCATGAGTTGGTATTGAATGCCTGAGGCTTTTCCAGGTGCATGGTGCAAGCTATCAGTGAATCTACCTTTCTGAGGTCTGGAAGATAGTGGGCCTCTTCTCACAGCCCCACTAGGCAGTGCCCCAGTGGGGCCTCTGTGTGGGGGTTCCAATCCCGTATTTCCATTCCACACTGCCCTAGTAGAGGTTTTCTATGAGGGCTCTGCCCCTGCAGCACAGTTCTGCCTGGACATCCAGGCATTTCCATACATCTTCTGAAATCTAGGCAGAAGTTCCCAAAGCTCAACTCTTGTCTTCTGTGCACCTGAAGGCCCAACACCAAGTGGAAGCCACCAAGGCTTTGGGCTTGCACCCTCTGAAGCAATGGCCCTAGTTGTACCTTAGCCCCCTTTAGCCACAGCTGGAGCTGGAGCGACTGGGACACGGGGCACCAAGTCCTGAAGTGGCACAGAGCAATGGGGCCCTTGGCCCAGCCCATGAAGCCATGTTTTCCTCCTAGGCCTCTGGGCCTGTGATGGGAAAGGCAGCCTTCAAGATCTCTGATATGCCCTGGAGACATTTTCTTCATTGTCTTGGCTATTAACATTTGGCTCCTTGTTACTTATGCAAATTTCTGTAGCCAGCTTGAATTCCTCCCCAAAAAATGGGTTTTTCTTTTCTACCAAATGGTCAGGCTGCAAATTTTTCAAACATTTATGCTTTACTTCCCTTTTAAATGTAAGTTCCTATTTTAAATCATCTCTGTGAACACATATAACTGTATAGCTTTCAGGAAAAGCCAGGTCATATCTTGAATGCTTTGCTGCTTAGAAATTTCTTCTGCCAGATACCCTATGTCATCTCTCTCAAATGCAAAGCTCCACAGATGTCTAGAGCAGGGACAAAATGCCACCAGTCTCTTTGCTAAAGCATAGCAAGAGTGAATTAAACCTCTTTTCTTTATAAATTACCCAGTCTCAGATATTTCTTTATAGCAGTGTGAGGACAGAGTAATACAAAGGTTGAGGTCATTAAGAGACCACAAGCATGAAAATGAAAATGACTACTATAAAAGGCATGAAAGTGAACATTAGAATAAAGGTGAAGTTAGGTATAACACAACAAACATAGAGATGACCACTGGAAAAGTTAAGATCGCATGTGAGACTTCAAGTGTAATGATGACTGCTGAAACAATGTCAGTGTTCAAAGTATGAGGCAAAAAGTATAAGGATGATTCTGAAATAAGCCAAGGTAAACGTTCAACAAGCGTTATGATGAATTCTGGTAAAGGTTAAGGTCCTGTGTGAGACGAAAACCATGAGGATGACAGCTGGAATATGTTAAGGTTCAATGTGCAGCAGAGAGCTAGAAGGACACTACTGGAATAATGTTACACTTCAGTGTGAGACTGCCAGCAAGAAGTTGACAGCTGGGATAAGGATAAAGGTAAGACCTAAACAATAAGGATGAAGGTTACTACTAAAATAAGGGTAGTATTCAGTGTGAGATAGTAAGCAGGAAGGTGACCACTGGAATAAGGATAGCATTTGTTTTGAGAAAGGAGGCATGAAGATGACCTCTGGAATAAGGCAAAGTTTCAGTATGAGAAAAGGAGTACAAAAATGATGGATAGAATAAGGCTATAGTTCAATGAAACTATAATAAAAATGAAGATGACTGCTGGAATATGTTTATGGTTCAGTGTGAGACAAAATACATGAAGATGATTGCAGAAATAATGCTAAGTTTCCCTTTGAGACTTCAGCCGTGAAGTGGAATCATGGGATAAGGTTAAGTTTCAGTGTATGAAAATTAGCATGAAAATGATTGCTTGAATAATGTTCAGGTTCAGTGTGAGACAAGCATGATAATGACTACTGGGATACATTTCTAATTCGCTGTGAGAGCAAGAATGAAAATGACCACATTAATAAGGTTATGTTTCACAGTGAGGAAATAAGCATGAAAATTACCACTAGGATTAGGTAAAAGTTCAATTTCTGACAATGTGCATGCAGATGACCACTGGAATAAGATTATCCTGTGTGAGAAAACCACCGTGGAATGACGCTGGAATATGTCTGTTTTTTTAGTGGGAGACAAAGAACAGGAATGTGAACACTGGAATAAGGAAACAGTTTAGTGTGAGAGTAGCATGAAGATGACCGCTATAATAATGTTAAGGTTCAGTTGAGACAGCAAGCTTGAAGAATAATACTGGAATATGTGTATACTTTATTGTGACACAACAATAGGAAAACATCCAACCAAATAAAGGTAAGGTTCAGTGTGTGACAACAACTATGATGATGAATGCTAGAATAATTAATCTCACCTATAAAATGGAGATAAAAGTGGTATTTATAGGGTTTTTGAGATGATTAAGTGAGATAGACATAAAGAACTGAGCACAGTTCTTGGTTCTAGTAAGCTTTAAATCATTGGTAACTGTGGCTGTTTTCTTATTATCATCTTTACCAGCAACAGCAGCACCATCACAATGGTCATAATAGTCATTTCCAGGAAATCAGAGCCCCTTTTAATTGGCTGGTGCTGTGTGGGTTCTTCTGTTGGCTGGGTTTAACAGGAAATCTTCTTTCAGGAAAGAACAGACAGAGTTACATTTTTTTTCCAGTGGTTAATGTCTCCCATCTGTGGTTGGAAACTAGGCTAAAAATAAATAAATAAATAAATAAAAATTAAAAACTTAGCCACTAGGAAGATTAAAGATAGCATTCAAAGTGGGAGGTGCAGACATAGTTTCCAGTGGAGAAGGTTCCTTTCCCCTATGTAATGGTAAATTTTAGGTGTCCACTTTACTGTATTAAAGGATATTCAGATGGCTGGTAAAGTATTGTTTCTGGATATATCTGTGAGAATGTTTCCAGAGGAGACTGGCATTTGAATCAGTAGATTGAGTGAGGAAGATCTTTCCTTACCCAATGTGGGTCAGCACCATCCATTCCACTGAGAGCCCAGATAGAACAAGAAGGCAGAGGAAAGGTGAATTTGCTGTCTCTTCTGAAACTGGGACACCCTTCTTCTGCCCTTGGATATCAAAGCTCCAGATTTTCTGGCCTTTGGACTTTGAGACGTACACCAGTGCCCACCCAGATTCTCAGGCCTTGGGCCTAGGACTGAGAGTTACACTACTGGCTTCCCTGTTTCTGAGGCCTTCTGATTTGTACTGAGCCACACCACCAGCTTCCCTAGTCTCCACCTTGTGGATGGCCTATCATGGGAATTCTCAGCTTCCATAATTGCATGAGCTAATACTCCTAATAAATACCCTCCCATGTATCTATATCTATTTGTCTTATTGGTTCTGCCTCTTTGGAGAACTAGTATACCCTGCCGACAACTTTTTAAAGTAAATAGGGATACTTTTCTGTTACTCCCACATATCCTTACTTCTACAAGAATCCTGAGGGAGGGAGGCACTTTGCAGCTGAAAGGGAAACAGTAAAACAGTAAGTTGGATGTGTTGGGTAGATATCACATTTAGAGAAGAAAGGAAGTCACCCTCTGAGCAGGAGGTTACATAGGTTCCTTTGTGCACCATAAATAGTCCTACTTCTCTCTCTACTCCTTTCCCACCATGTCTCTATCCAGCATCTCCTACTCAATCTCCTTTAGTGAAGCCCTTGCCCAGACATCAATCAGTGCATCATCAGAAGGGGAAGGACCCAAGTAAGATCTGACTCTGATAGGAAAGCTCTAGTGAAAGCTTGTAGGTCTGCTCTTTGGGAATATAGCAGTTACTAGGCTATTCTGTGCCACTTTATGCACTACTAAAAGTAGAGACACATAGACATTCTATCCAGTATAGCTTGGGATTTGCAACCTAATCAGCTCTTTCCAAGCCTTGACACAGCTTCTTGAGTTGTGTCTTTATATGTAGACACAAAAACACTAGGCCTCTTCAATGCAAGGTTTGAAGTGGCTAGTCAGTGCCTCTTGTCATTTGGGAAACCTGATCTAACTCTGACAACCTTTTCGAGGAGACACCTTATTCCTAGAACCAACTCAGAACACCATAAGTACAAATATCAACAGGAAATAGAAAATCCCTTCGTTTACTTCCTTTACCTTTCTAAGCCAGACTGACAATTAGTCTGCATTAAGCCATACAAAGAAACAACGAATCTTCCTGTATGGATGATAGGCTTTTCATCACTCCTATATGTACTAAATTGAAGTTACACCTTTTGGATTGCCACTCCATACAAATCTTTCCAGAAAATTGTATTTTTAAAAAATTAGCATATCTAACAAATTCTCACTGAAGGAGCTGTCATTATGCCTTTTCTAACAGCGAGCATAATGTTTGCGTATGAAAACACTTGAATGTAAAAAAAGAAACCACTGAATGAAGTCAGATATCTGAGTGAGAAAGCATAAAGGTATTTGCTAAAAATCAATGTCAAAGATCATAATTAAAAAGTGGATATTATCAAAGGAAAGCCTAACTAGAAATGCATGAAAATGGGAACAGTGGGTATAATTCTAGGTAGACAGATTTTTGGCAATTTAAAATTTCATTACACATTTCTGAAGTCTCTAGACCTTCTACCTAAGCACATATTACATCTATAATTTTAAAAATTATTCAAAAAATTTTGAACACATCCAGCCTTTTTGTGTGTTGTGATTTTTCATTAAATACTAGGAAAATTGTCTTCTACATAGATAATTCATAGAGTCAATGTCAATAGCCTTGCCTTAAAATTTCAGTTATAATCAATTCTCTTTCCAATAATAACAACAAGGGGAAGGAAAACACACTTAATTTGATAATGTGTTTGATATGGAATACATCACCTTAGTAATTAATATTCTCACCAATAAGGAACCATGCACTGAACAGAAGGAAGATGAGTAGAAGGCCGAAAAGTGGCCTAGGAGTCATCTCCTTGGGAATGATCCAAGGATCCATGTTCTGTGACAAATCTGAAGACGAATCACCTTTTCTTTCCCTGGGAAGGGCCCCTAGTTCTGGAGATTGCCACCAATTACTGTCACCTTTCTTGGACTCCTCCACTTTGTGACCCCAGAATGCCAGTCCTCATCAGAATTGCTCATTGAACCAAACAATGCATTGAGGTCTTCCTCAGCCTAGTGCAATAAAGATATTCAGGATGACTGAATTTCTAAGGTAGAAGAGGTTTCACAGATAAGTTCCAATTTCACGACCTTCTTTATCTACCAAATGAGCAACGTTTTGGTCAAGAGCCAATTAAAGTCTGGATGGTGAGTGGCTGGCCCTTAGTCACCATCAAGTCACCTGATGGAAGACCTTGGCTGCCATGGCTCAAATAAGTGGTCTTAAGCTTTTTTGGAATACGTGAAGCCTCAGTTTCTCACAGGTAGAAAATAACAATGATCCTAACCTTCCTAGGCTTTAACATAATTTAATAAATTATGATAATAAGTGAAAAGGCTTTGAAATATCAATATGCTCTACAAAAGTGAGGTAGAGTGTTTAGTTTCTAAGCAAATGGAAATTTAGGGGTTTTGATCTTCATGTAGGGAATACCTGGATTCATGGGTGTACAAACCTGTACATTTGAACAAAGCCCCATGCTTGGTTTAATGCTTTGCTGTTGGCATCTTGAAATTCTGGATAATTTTTGCAAAAGAGAATCCTGATTTTATTTTGCTCTGGGGTCCTGCAAATTATGTAGCTTTTCCTGACATCAGGTGCATGACACCTCCCTGTGAAAGAAACCCATGCCTATAGAAGAATAGAATCACCAGAGTTATCTACTGAGAAGAAAGGTCAAAAGGATAAAAGTAAAGATCAACAGCAGCACTTACAGTGTATATTTGAGAACATTTTATAATAGCTCATACTTATATTTAGCAATTCCTCCCCTGAAATTATCAAAAGTCTTGGCTTTGATGATTCTTTGATCATCAATGAATTAATCGTGTGTGTCCAGAAAAGAAGTGACTTCACATAGGCTGGAAAAGAGCAGAGACCTTTCTGGCACTGCTAGTTAACAGGCACCCTCCAGCCCACACAGCTGGACAGATCATAGTAAGTCCTGCTGGGCACTGAGCTAAGTCAGCATCCGTGTAAAATGTCTTGAGTTGGCCAGAAAAGAACATGGCTCAGAGCAAGGAAAAAGCCCTGGGTTCTGGGCCACCACTTGCTTTCCTGCAGCATTACAGAGGTGTAGTTTCCAAAGATAAGCCCATGTAATCTCTGAGGAAACTTGCTGACCCTGGGAAAGGAAACAAACAAAGGAAATGATGACAAAAGTCTAATGTACTTGAGTGTGCGTGGGGGATGGGAGGTTGTGTGGGAAGAAATGCTAAACTAGGCACCATAATGTTCTGCTCCAATATTTGGATTAAGAAAATGGGGTACTAATTATGGATTAAGGAAACAGGGGTACTACCTTCTATGTGCTGGGCGCTTAACAAAGATAATCACACTCAATCCTACAACATCCCTGGTAGCAAGGTATGATTCCTATTTTATGACTGAAGATACTCAGGCTTGAAGATGAAAGTTAGTGAGAATGAGCCAAAGGTCTTTCAAACTCAGACACTGGAGACTTACTGTGAATAAAAGATGCTTTGTGGTGTCCGCAATATCTGCAAAGCAAGAAAATGGACAATGATGTATGGAAAGTAAAAATTTTGAGAAGTATTTGCCTACATATTATGTTAATTGCTGGCTTATGCCGCCAGGACCCCTAGCACAAGCCCACTCCACTCCATCAAAGCTAGGAGACACTGGCAGACTACCACTCCCCACCATCCACTTGGTCCACAGGTTCCATTTTCCCCTTTTTCATAGTTAGAGCTAGCTTTAAATAACATTCCAATCCATGTTGTCACCCCTGAGACAAAGGCACCTGAGCAGCACTCCCACATTCCCTGGACTCCTGAAGTTTGTTTTCTAAAATCTCATCCAGTCTACCCTCCTGCTGCTTCCTGCTATGTCCAGGCTTTCCAAAAAAAAAAAAAAAAAAAAAAGGATGAAAATAAAGATCAAAACTTTGGTGTTAAAAAAGTCAAAATCAGGTTTATTTGAAATCAGAACAGTCTAAGTTTGTCAATGTCTCTATAACAGCGGCACCCATAGGGTACATGAGGAACACAAATAAGGACTAGAAAAAGATCCTCCTGTCTGATGAAAGGAACAGGTTATAGAAACAGGGTCTCTATCATGGAGTAAGTCAGCAGTACTTAAGGAGTGACTGCTACTGTTGGTAGTCCTTCTCTTTAGCATCTCCAGGAAGGGCTTTTCATACCATCGTTAATGATGCACAGGGGACAGGAAGAGGGAACTGCCCTTCACAAAACACCTGTAACCTTACACACCATAAGGGTACCCTGAACTTGTCTAGGTGATCTTGACAAGTGATTCCAGTTCCACCCTCTTCACATTACAGGCCCATAGGCTCACCAGTACTGGACTTTTCCATCACAGGTTCTGTAGGAGATGGTGACTGTATGAATCTGCCAAAAGACTTGCCTGTGGGTGGACAGCCCAGTGCCACTGCAGAAAAATTATGTAACTTGGAAACTCATTGGGTAGTTGGGACACACTTCCTCTTTGCTTTATCCAGAGGAACTTCTGAAAATGGTTGTTGACCCCAGGGTACTCAGTCATGCAGCCTGTGCAAAGTAATCCAAAAGAGTGAATGGTAATGCCAAATGGTGTAGTAGACTGAATCATGTCCCCCAAAATTCATGTCCATCAGGAACATCTGAATATGACCCTATATGAAAATAGAGTCTTCGCAAATATAATTAAGGATCTCCATGTGGAATTATCCTGGGTTTAGAGTGGGCCATGAATCCATTATGGGTGTTCTTCTAAGAAGAGGAGAAGACATAGAGACACACACAAAGGAGATACACAAAGGAAGGCATGTGAAAATGGAGGCAGAGATTGGAGTGATGCATCTACAATCTAAGGAATGCCAAGAATTGTCAGTAGCCCACGGAAGCTGGGAAAAGACAAGGAAAGATTCCTCCCTAGAACCTTCAGGGGGAGCAGGCATTGCCAATACCTTGAATTCAGACTTCTGGCCTCCAGAACTGTAAAAGAATACATTTCTGTTGTTTTTAGCCACCCAGCTTATGACAGCCTGTTGCGGCAAACACAGGAAACCAATACAGGTGGGGACTGCATGAAAAAAGCCACAGTATCAGATAAGATTGCTGCCTCAGAGGCCTGAACACCCCTTACAAAGGAAACATAGTTCATCCTGGTTTAATGGAACATTATAAAGTAATTATAAAATATTACATTGAGAGGCAAAGCCACTTATTTGTTAGAAGGGAGGACAAAAGAGTTCAGTTTATTCTTCAGTATCCAGGCTAATGACTCATTCAGAATTATGGGTAACCCTTAAAATGGGGTTTGAGTTCTCCTTACTTTGTTACCAATTACAGACACTCACATACTATGCAAGATCATGGCTAATAAATTTTTGAAATGGGTTTTGTGCGCTCCTTCCTATGTTACGCACTACAACACTTAATGCCATGAAATGCACATGATACAACTGCATTTTATGGTATATTAGTGTCATTAATTGGTAACATAGTAATTTGGAAAATTTCTTACATTAGAAACAAACTAATAACATTCAAAACAATTTTGTGAAGAATTCCATATTATAAATGGGGTTGCTGCCATCTGACAACAAGCATAAGCTCTTGGAATAGAAAACAATGGATGAAATTGAACATTTGCCCATATAATATAGGATTTGGGAACCTTGTTCTTAATTGGAAAGTATGCCCCTAGGATCATACTGGAAATGGGGATGCAATTAAAGTGCCTTCAGGCCTGATACCTGGGCCTGATTTCCACACTTAGATGATGTTCAAGGTCTAGGGCTCTGACCGAATCCAGGATTTATGAGGCTAGGTAATGTCCCAGTTTCTGAAATTTGGGTGACATGGAGTACCAAGGGCAGAGGTGTGTTATGATCCAAGTACCAGCAATCCATCCTTCTCACTTTAAATGTAATCCAGGAAGGTGATATTTGGAGAAAACCAATGTTACTTCACTAAAGAAGTCATTGAATTATTTCTACATGAGCTAACATATGTAATGCAAGTCAATATCAAGAATGAACCAGACAAATGCTAATAAGCAAACTTAAATAGAATGATATAAAAGGGAAGAATTCTTGTTTTATCTTAAAGCAAGATTCAAGTTACTGTCAGTAATTATGGTTCTCAGGTTTTTGAAAGAGACAAGAGTTTTTCCTTTCTTTCAGTTCTCCCCTTTACACATTAGTTGTCACAAAATGGAGGCATAAATATAAATAGGCACTCCAGGAACTATTTCATCAGCCAATATGTGCACATTGGAAGTATTAAGGCACAGTCAGCACAGAGTGGCCAAAGGGATGGGCCCAGTGAACCCTAGGATAGGGAAGCCTATTCTCACCATTATTTGTCCTGACCAGCCTGACTCCTGACAACTCCCTGACTCCTGACAACTCCCATCCTCCTTGTTTGTAAATAGAAACCATGACAACTCCCATCTTCCTTGTTTGTAAATAGAAACCGCAACACACATCTTTTTTATGCAAGACACCTGGGAAAAAGGGTTGAGTCCAAAATTAAAAGAAATACCATTATATTAAATACACAATTACGCTGTCAAATGAAATTCAAAAGTGTACAACATGACCTCCAATAGCCATTCGCTTCCTGAAAACAAAGACTACTTAATTTGACCATTAATTTCCTCATTTGTAAATTGAACATGTTCCACTTTTCAAAGGGAAATTTACAAAAAAAGAACAAATGGTCAAATTCAATTGAATAACATGACATTCAACATGCAATTGTTTTGGTGAATGAAATCCCAAACTACTTTCAGTGGCACTTCTAGGCATTTGCTGTTATTAAACAACAGGGGCTTGACCAGTCTGATGCTCAATGTGTGTAATTTTACACTGGAAATACCACAAAAAATTTAAATATTTTAAAAAATACTAGTTGTATTACTCAGGGTTCTCCAGAGAAACAAAACCAATAGGGTATAGGGTGTGTGTGTGTGTGTGTGTGTGTGTGTATATATATGCCCTAATATATATGTGTGTGTGTGTATATGTATATGTGTGTATATGTGTATACACACACGTACATATATATTAGAGCATATTGTATACACACAATATAGGATATTTATTATATATATTTAATATAATACATGATGCATAATATATATAATATATAGTATTTATATATATATATGTATCCTATTGCTTATATATGTTATAAGGAATTGCCTAACACATTATGCAGGCTGACAAGTCCCAAGATCTGCAGAGTGAGTCAGCAAGCTAGAGACCCAGGAATGCTCATGGGGTATGTGAAAGGAAAATAAATCTTGGGACCCCCAAATCACTGAGCTAAAGGGAAAAGTCAAGCTGAGAAATGCTTGGGGCAAACCTACCTCCCATTCTATTCAAAGTCATCCCTCTGCTACTGAGATAAATGCATATCTGATCGCCTCATTTGGAAAGGCTAATTAGAAACTCTTATCTACCTATGCCTTGGGACTCCCCTCCCCCTTTGAGTTGTCCCACCTTTGCTTCCAGTTGTCCCACCTTTCCATACCAAGCCAATGTTCATCTTACATATATTGA
The DNA here is from genome assembly GCF_008728515.1 of Papio anubis. NCBI lineage: Eukaryota > Metazoa > Chordata > Mammalia > Primates > Cercopithecidae > Papio > Papio anubis. The sequence continues at coordinate 19,388,152 of NC_044996.1, forward strand.
TTGATGACTCATGTCTCCCTAAAATGCATAAAACTAAACTGTGCTCTGACCACCTTGGGCACATGTTATCAGGATCTCCTGAGGCTGTGTCACGGGCGCGCATCTTCATGGCAAAATAAACTTTCTAAATTAACTGAGACCTGTCTCAGATGTTCGGGGTTCACAGGTAGTTCCATTCTAAAGGCTGGCAGACTTCAGGCCCCACAAAAACCAATGTTTCAGATTGAGTCAAAAGGCAGGAAAAATTCCTTTTTACTTGAGGAAAGGTCAGCCTTTTTGTTCTAGTCAGGCCTTCAACTGGTTGAATGAGGCCCACTCACCTGAGGGAGGGCAATCTACTTTACTCCGTCTACTAATTCAAATGTTAATCTCATCCAGAAACACCATCACAGACACACCCAGAATAAAGTTTGACCAAATATCTAGGCACCCATTGTCCCAGTCAAGCTGACACATAAAATTAACCATCACATTATTAGACAAAGAAAGCTATTAAATAATAAGAATTTTTAAACAGCAGAATGTTATAAAAAATACATTTATGTTATAAAATAAAACACAAAACTATCCTTGCTGGCAGCTTGAGGATATTCAGTGGCATAAAACCACAAGCGATTAGCCAAATACTTTCCTTATTTGTAAATTAAAAAAAAGAGAGTAAGTTAAATAAAGCTTTTGAAAAAGACCAGTCCCAAATTTTGGTTAAATAATAAAAGGACATTACATAACAATTGTTTTGTATAACAAAATTCCAAACTGTATTCTTTGGCAACTGACTGGAGAGGCTGAAGAGCATCTACTGTCATAAAACCACAAGCACTCAGTCGGATGATTCATTTCCCCACTTGTCATTTTTAAGAAAATGTATGAAAAAGAACCAAGAGCAGAATTTAAACACCCAAAACCTACTTATGTATTTTCTCCTTTTTCTTCCCCCTAAAATTAGGCTTAGTGGTTTGGAATTTTAAAAGCTCAAATCAAGAATGACTCTCCAAGGAAATGTATCCATAGTTCCATCAAATTGGAAACTGACACTGAGCTATTGTCCTCTGTCCATTTTCATCCCCGTGGCCCAAAAAAACTGATAATTGAGAAGAAATTACCAGGCTGAAAGAGTGAGTGACTCATCCAGACTACCAAAGGGAATTTGGGTTGCTGCATCACAATGGGGAAAAGAAGACTACTTCTGGAACTGAGGAGATTCACTGGGCCATCACTTAGCACTCCCAAATCCAGTTTTAAAGTTCAGTGGAAAACTGATGCAACTCCAGGATGACATCACCTGCAAGGACTCAGATCCTTTGGCAATGAATGCTTGAGTCACCCTACCAGGTAAATATTCACCAGGAACTTGAGTTGCCAGCATAGATTAAGGAGAACATGGAATTGATGTCACAGGAAGAAAAGTGAGAATGCTTTCTCCCTATGATTTTCATGACTATTGAAAAAGTACTGGTGATCATTTAAGGTTATAATTTGGGTCACAGATGAGATTATGATTGATTTGACATCACCCCATGATGATATGTAGACTGATGAGCCTTTGTATCTTCCTTATGTTGTGAAGAGTGTTTTTTCATCTGAGTCAATGGCAACAGTAGATGAGTTTTAGCAATTTACAATAGGGATGAAGTGTGTTGGATATTTTTGTTTTGTCCACCTAGATATATCCTGTAACCTTTTCTGCATGCTATGTGCCCTAAGAGACTGAGGCTTGTAGACTACATTACCTGGGCTTCCTTGCTTTCATCTAGTAGTTGGATTTGGCCAGTGGTAGGCAACTGCAAGAAATCCAAGAGTGGGAGGAGAGAGGCCAACCTCACCACAAGCATTATTTGTCACTGTGTCTCTGGCAGTGGAGTTCTCACTCTACAATTATAGCTGTTGGTTAGTGGTCCTTCTTTTTTAGTGCTAGCCAATAACACTATTTCTTCCCCTTCCCACTGAAATTCCAGGTTTCCTAAAAACTTCCCATTCTTGCTGATCCAAATAGCCTATGTGGTATCTTCTCTCTGCCTACATATGCAAGTGGTTCCTTTATTAGAGTATGACTACTTGAACTATCTGATTCAAATTCTGTTTGCTATTAGGTCCCAAATAGATATGGTAGTATATTTTTTAAATCCTTGTATAGCAGACTCATGTGGTGGTCTTCTTGTATACCCTCAAGTCTCACCTCTAAATCTCAAGGCTAGTTACTAAAAACACCTATGACTCTTGGCTCTGCAGAGCTAAGTCTCACCTTTGGATCTATAGGGCTACTTACTACACACGACTCTCTGCCTTAGGGGCTTTTTTCCTCACCTTTGGACCATGCTGGACATCAAACAAGGCAAGATGGAGGTGACAGAGATTTATATCACCCCTGGGGGAAGTGCTTTAGCAAGTATGGTTGGGTATTTGGTGGCTAAATACCCCCAGCCTCTTCACCCTACACTCGGGATGAATGTGAAGTATACGTTCCACACGGTCTCCCACAGGGTCCCCCTGAGAATTAGCTCCAATTGCCCACAGTGGTAACCTGATAGATAGTTCTCCCCACCCTTGGTTGGCTGCCTTCCTTGTATGTCTCACGTCCCCACACCCCTACCAGCGCTATCTGGGACTCCATCCCAAGTAAGCACTTTCTACTCACAAGTGTGTCTCAGGGTCTATTTCCAGGGAAAGCACACTTGAACACCTTGCATGCTAATTTACCCTCACACTTGAATGTCTGGCTAAAAGTAATGTAGGCTCAAAGTTACTTTGCACCAAAAATTCAAAGACAATTCTTTATTTCTGGGGCATTTATAGTTGCTTCATTAGTTCCCTTTATCTTGAGAGAACTCCCTCCCTGCTTTACCAACCACTCCCATTTTAAATTCACTTTTGATTCCAACTTTTAATCACTGTCTACTCCAAACATCAAGGGAGACAAATCAAGACCTCTAAGTGGGCTCCTTAAAGCCCCCTCCCAATAGAAATTTAGGGCTGCAGGGCCTCTCCATGTGTCCACTCAGCCTCCCTTCCAGCTTCTCTAAACAGGGCCCTTCTTGACTCCAGCACCCCCAGACTCTGCAACATTAGTAAACACCCTTCAAGGGGGAGTAGATAGAGTTCATCTGCTTGTGACCTCTGGTAGCACAGAGATGGCTCAGAAGTCAAGAAACTACATGAACAAAAGCCACGTCCAACCAAAAGCAACACAGTTTCCATTTGTAATGGTTGCTTCAGGGGAAGAATTTATTGATCCACACTATTTTCTTGGATTTTCCATTCTCCCCGGAGGGCAGAGGTGAGTTGATGGCATGGTGTGTTGGCAAAGGCCAGCTCCAGCCTGGTGTGGCTTGTGCCAGCATCCACAGTGACTGTCAGATCCCTATCATTTCTGTGATTCCCAAGCTGTCTACTGAGTAAAATGCTCAGCACGGATTTAGTGGCCAGGGTGGGTCTTAAGTATTCATCTGCCTTCCTTCTTATGCTCCGTGCAGATGTGCTGGGACCGACTTCAGAGTGTCCCTGAGTCATGACTGCTTGACTCCACAGATGGCTTCAGGAAGACAGCACAGAAGAGAGACCTGTGAAAGTTGATGGAATTCAGAATTACCTGAAGGAGAAGCACCAAGTAGTCCTGGAAACCCCTCTGCATTTCCCCTCCCTAACACACACACACACACACACACACGCACACTTGACCAAAAGAGTCGGCTTTGCATGAATATATTTCTAGAATCTATGTTGGTCCGTGGACATGTCTATCAATTCCTGTTTCATTTACTAATCCTACAAAGTAAGTTTCAAGTCCAGAATGACAAGCTCCCCCTTTAACATAATCCTTCACATTTTTTTGCAGTATAATTTCATCTGGTCTTCCAGTTACACAAACACTCAAAATTCTGCTGTGACTTATGATTAGGATTGCACTGGATTTACCGATTTATTTAGAGGATAATTGGTGCCATTGCAAAAATTGATCCTCCTCTTAAGAAAAATGTGGTATTTTAAAATCTTATTTGAATATTCAAACTGGAAGCTCATAAAAAGTTGCATGTTTGTTTTCCTTATATGTGTCTTTATCATTTTCCTAGGTGTTTCATAACGATTGTGACCAATGTAAGTAAGATATTTTATTTCTATTATATTCCCTATTTATTGGAAGAATATGCAATTTTTTCATTTATTTGTTTTTGTTGTAGAGATGGGATCGCCTTATGTTGCCCAGGCTGTTCTTGAACTCCTGGGCTCAAGTAATCCACCCCACTCAGCCTTCCAAAGTGCTGTGATTATAGGCGTGAGCCACTGTGCCTGGCCTACTATGCAAATTTTTATGCTTTTAACTTCTGTCAGTCAGCCTCTCCTGGCCTACTTCCTAGGTGATTGCCTGGCTTTTCTAGGATGTCAGTTCCTTAAGAGAAAGACAGTTTTCCACTTTCTTTGTTAATAAAATATTCTATACCTATAAGTTCTCTTCCCTCTTCAAATTGTTTAGGACACTGAACGTGGCCTCATGGTCTTTACATGGTTCTACGTGGGGTAGAAGAAAACCCGGAAGACTGAGCCTTCCTTCCCTGCTACTCAAGAAAGGGAGTGTGCTGCGTCCCTTTACAGGAACCTCAATTTCCTCAGTTCTTACATAAGATTGAGTGGGCAGCCGGTGTGTAGGCAAGCCACGTCTCCTCATAATAGTCATTTTAGTTCCTCATGAGAACCCCACTACAAAAAACACAAAGCACGATCCTTACCGTTATCCCTCTGTGTGATGGTTAATACTGAGTGTCAACTTGATTGGATTGAAGGATGCAGGGCGTTGATCTTGGGTGTGTCTGTGAGGTGTTACCAAAGGAGATTAGCATTTGAGTAAGTGGGCAGACCTATGCTTAATCTGGTGGCCACAATCTAATCAGCTGCCAGCGAATATAAAGCAGGCAGAGAAAAATGAAAGGTAGAGACAGACCTAGCCTCTCAGTCTACATCTTTCTTCTGTGCTGGATGCTTCCTGCCCTCCTGATGATGAAAGTGATAATGAGGCTGGGCGCAGTGACTCATGCCTGTAATCCCAGCACTTTGGGAGGGCAAGGTGGGCGGATCACCTGAGATCAGGAGTTCGAGACCAGCCTGGCCAAAATGGTGAAACCCTGTCTCTATTAAAAACACAAAAAATTAGCGGGTCACAGTGGCGGGCACCTGTAATCCCAGCTACTTGGGAGGCTGAGGCAGGAGAATCACTTGAACCCAGGAGGTGGAGGTTGCAGTGAGCTGATATTGTGCCATTGCACTCCAGCCTGGGCAACAAGAGCAAAACTTTGTCTAAAAAAAAAAAAGAATGTGATAATGAAAGCAAAATTTTTGCTTCCTGTTCCCGTGACATTACATTACATTCTGCTGGCCTAGAGGTCTTACTTCCAGAGGGAGGAATGCTAGGAGACACAACAGTGATTCCATTAAACTGGAAGTTAAGTTTACAACCTGGACACTTTGGGCTCCTCCTACCTTTAAGTCAACAGGCTAAGAAGGAAGTTATAGTGTTGACTGGGGTGACTGACCCGGACTATCAAGATGAAATCAGCCTACTACTCCACAACAGAGGTAAGAAAGAATACACATGGGCCGGGCACAGTGGCTCATGCCTGTAATCCCAGCACTTTGGGAGGCTGAGGCGGGTGGATTACTTGAGGTCAGGAGTTCGAGACCAGCCTGGCCAGCATGGTGAAACTCCATCTCTACTAAAAATACAAAAGTTAGCCAGGTGTGGTGGCACGCGCCTGTAATCCCAGCTACTCAGGAGGTTGAGGCAGGAGAATCGCTTGAACCCGGGAGGCAGAGGTTGCAGTAAGCCGAGATCGTGCCACTGCATTCTAGCCTGGGTGACTGAGCAAGACTCTGTTTAAAAAAAAAAAAAAAAAGTGTACGCATGGAATACAGGAGATCCATTAGGGCGTCTCTTAGTATTACCATGCCCTGTGATTAAGGCCAATGGGAAACTACAACAGCCCAATCCAGGCAGGACTACAAATGACCCAGACCCTTCAGGAATGAAGGTTTCAGTCACTCCACCAGGAAAAAAACCATGACCTGCGGAGGTGCTTGCTGAAGGCAAAGGGAATACAGAATGGGTAGTAGAAGAAGATAGTCATCAATACTAGCTACGACCATGTGACCAGCTACAGAAATGAGAATTGTAGTTGTCATGATTATTTTCTCCTTCTTTTGTTAAAAACATGTTTGTGCATGTATACACTTGCACTAAGAAAATATCTTTATTTCCTTTTCCTTTATCATGTGACATAAGATTTATTGACTTTATATCAGCATTTAGTATTGTTAACTTTATGTAATAATATTTGGGTTGGGGATTGGTGCGTTTCCGGTTGTACGAAGGATAGTTGTATTATGTTAGACATAATTATGACCTTATTATTGTCTTTATTTGAAGATTATGTGTGCTCTCAGGAGATGTATATGGGTTCAAGTTGACAAGGGGCAGACTTGTGGTGGTTAATACTGAGTGTCAACTTGATTGGATTGAAGGATGCAGGGTGTTGATCCTAGGTGTGCCTACAGGGTGTTGCCAAAGGAGATTAGCATTTGAGTAAGTGGGCTGGGGAATGCAGACCCACCCTTAATCTGGTGGGCACAATCTAATCAGCTGCCAGCAAATATAAAGCAGGCAGAGAAACGTGAACAGTTGAGACGGGCCTGGCCTCCTAGTCTACATCTTTCTCCCCTGCTGGATACTTCCTGCCCTGGAACATCAGACTCCAAGTTCTTCAGTTTTGGGACTCAGACTGACTCTCCTTGCTCCTCAGCTTGCAGACAGCCTATTGTGGGACCTTGTGATCGTGTAAGTGAATACTATATATATATATATATATATATATTCTATTAGTTCTGTCCCTCTAAGAGAACCCTGACTAATACACTTGGACAGCCTGGAAAATCATGTCCTGCATCTAGACAATACCCACATGGGTCACACTTTAATGGCAACAATATAGTTATTCTAGATCAGAGACTTGGAAGGGACTATGGCTTGAGACATATGAGTGTGTCTCAAGGAACTGGACCAGTTTTAGCATAGATTTTTTGAAGCATTAAAAGCCTACCTACATCCTAGTTTCCCATAATGAAAGTGTGGCGCTCCACTGCACTGACCTTTGGGAGGGGGTTAGGTGTGTGAGACACAGCAGTGTCAAATTGCAGTGTTTAATTTCTGCGACTAAATAAACACTCCATTTACATGAATTGTGTATTATAGAAGGGAGTAATTGCAGAGTCATGACCAAGGCAGGATGCAGAGATTGACAAGTAAGTGGGAAATTTGACCTGAGACTAATTCCCTGATTGGAGCATGGCAGACAAAGGTGCTGATCACTACCCAGGGAACCTGGCAAGATGCAGTGGGTGCTGTTAATCTACACAAAGAAGAAATTTTAACGAAGGAATTTTGCACAAGCCAGGAAGAAGTTCTGAGGTCAGGATAGCTGAGTGTTTCATCCAGGAAAGAGACACGCAGATGGCGCCCAGCCACAGGATATACCTCCTTCCTCACTCAGCAAATTTCCTCACCCTATTGAGTCCTGAACCAGAAGGAAGCCAGGTGATTGTGGCCAGCGTTTGAATCTTGCAGACTGTTGGCAATTGTGAGTCACCATAGTAACCATGACTTCACTTGGTACCGAACCAATAAGGCCCTGGGACTCAGGGAAAGAGAAAGAGTGCCAAAGCGTGTTTCCTCTTACTGTTTACCCTCTGGTCCAGATCGTTCTTAAAAAGCAATCTGAGTGGCCTGACAGGTAAAATATCCTGATATACCAAGATCATAAAGCATCCTGTTGTGCCATTACCTAACTAACTTATCTGATAAACCCCAACCCTGTTTGGTAATCGGGGGAGGGTATGGGAGAGTCATTTGTTCAAACTGATACAGAGACACTATAGTGGAGTGGGTAGGAGCACAAGGCTTCAGATACAGGCTTTCTCAGTTCCAGTCTCACCTCTCTGTAACCTTGGGCAAGTCCTTTAATCTCTCTTGGGAGCCCAAAATTGAGAACACAGTTGGCATCCACCCCTGGCCTTGGCATTGTGCCAGATTCAAATAAAATACCACACAGCATTTTTGGGGGTGAGATAGGGTCAGGTATCAGAGGTTAGTACAATCTTTAAATCACTGAGATTACATTCCCTACATGGAAACTCAGCAGGATGGGCCTTAGAAACAGAAACTAGGTATTGCTTGAGAATGTACAGTTTATTTCTTACACAGGGGGTTGGAGTAAGAGCCATACCTGCTTCATCAATGATTTTCAAAGGAGACAGAGATGAGAAGAAGGCAGCTCTGCAAAAAAGCAACATAAAATTGAGTTAAAATTAGTGTGGATATAAGAACGCTTGAGTTTAAGCTAGTGCTTCGAGTGCAATCTAACAAGTCTGTGTGTGTCAGATGAAGATCGGGTTGATGCAACAGTGTGTCCTTAATGTTCCGGGTCCCATTAGGCTCCTATACAGCCCCATGTGTGAGACAGATTGAATAAATGATATAGTTGGCATTTCAAATCAGAAGATGGCCCAAAGCAATCGCCTGTGACTACTGCTGGTAGCTGAGTGTGTTTGTGTGTGTGTGTGTGCACGTGCGTGTAATATGTGGCTGTGTCGGTATGTGGCAGTGAAGAAGAGGTCCCAGGTCCACTTGATTACCTGGAATTCACCATCTTTTTCAGGCTTTCTTTGTTGAGCTGTCTTCCTGAGGTTGTTTGGAGCCGCTGTGTCATGGATAAAGAACTCCCTAAAGCCAGTGCCAACAAGCTTGCGCTGAACATCAAGAAGCCGGACAAGTCCTTCAAATGCAAGAAGCCCACCAAAAATGTGCTGGTCTTTTTAATCAACAGACAACTGGGCAGGCACAGAAGTGACATCGACCTGTCAAGGTGGCTATGGATGCTGTCATAAAGCAACCCCAGGGTGAACATGGCTTTGGACAAAAGTCATGTGGCTTATGTGCTGAGGCCTGCCCAGAATTTTGAGAAATTAAATATAATTAGAACAATAAACTCCTCCCATGTTTGAGCCATTAAAACAGAGTCTGTCATTTCATTCTTTTGGGTTGGATGTATGTTTGCTGACAGGGCTTAGTTGGGTTACACTGGAAGGGGCTTCTGTTCATCCTAACACACAGTGCAGGGGTGCTCAGACACAGAGCAGAGGGTGAGATCATGTTGCACAAAAGATGTCCCCCACCATCAAACTGAAAAACACTGTGAAGTCGTAGTGATGTAGTACTTGGCATTCAAAGAGCAAAGAGTCTTCTCCCTAGCCATTTTGGAGAGACAGCCCCGGTGTTCCCCTCTAAAACCTAATGCTTGTCCTAGTGAAAAGACATTGTTTAAGAGCAGACCAACACCAGGGCTGGGAGTGTGGGGTATGCTTTAACATTGCAGATATCATGTCCACAGAGCCTACCAGAGGCAATTGCCCTGCTCACTGTCCCCAGGAAAGTAGAATGTCCTGGTGTTTTTTTTTTTTTTTTTTTTTTTTTTTGGCATGTCAAACAAACCTTCAGGCCACAGCCATTCAAAGAGAGTTAATTTTCCTGAAGGGAAGCCACCCAATAGTTCAACAAAACATGTGAGATGGCTCCCATTCAAAAAGCTCTGTCCCCAAGGAATGTGCTGAGCAAGTCAGATACTCACTCCAAGAAACCTGAAATGGGAATTATATGGGCAATTTGATCACTAAGAAGTGACAGCTAAAGGTGAAGTGGGGACAGGGAGAGCAAAGAGGTCAGAGCAATGGTGGATATTGGCAAGCTCAAGTTAGGAGTAAGATGAAACTTACATAAGGTGAACCACAAAAGTGTTAACTTATGTAAAATCACAATGTATAAATTTATAAAAGGAGAGAAAGAGACTCTGTTTCTTAGAAAGGGTTGCAGCCTACACAGCAGCCATGCCACAGGCTGGGAAGAGTGCCTCTGGCCAAGACCACAGACTGGCACTTGGAAGGAGGAAGGGTTGGGGCAGGAGCTTTATGCTGAATGGGTTGGCTGAACATACAAATTCTACAAGTTACAGGAGGAGCTATGAATATTCACAAGGAGGATCTGACACATTCGTTTTCAAGAAACATCCCTGTAACATACCACCCGTGTTCACCTTGGAGTGCATTTAACTGTATCACATTTAGGCCCTATACAGCAACAGATCTTTCAGGGCACGTAGGCACATAAGTGCTCAATCTCTATAATCCAGCCAGAGCCAGTCCATGGTCGGTGGTTTCTTATTAGGAGAGAGTTACTGCAATCAATCTATTGCCCAGTGAAAGCTGTAGTTATGGCTATGGTACAGGAGACTGAGGGTCAGTTAGTCAGCATCTGGCAATAAGTGAATTGCAATTGTTTCAATATTGCTTATCTCTAGGTCAGTGCTTGTTTAACTGCTAGAGAAAAAGAAAAGCTTGTGGCAGTGGGAACATACTTTATTCTTTCAGCGTAAGGGTGCATGACTTAACCCTTGCCTGACATCCTTCAATCCTGTTTATAACTTTGTATCTTATTGCCTCAAAAAGTCTGTTCTGTCCTTATTATGATGTCTATTTGAACATTAATGCTGATGAGTTATGTCTAAACCATAAAAGAGAGGGAGTATAATGAGGCTTGTCTGACTACAATCTACTTATGGCCAGGAACTCAGTTCTAAGGTTCTTCTAGGATCCCCTTGGCCAAAGGAGGGTCAATTTTGTTGGTAAGGGCTTAGGATTTTATTTTATTTTATTTTAATTTTTTTTTTTTTTTTTTTTTGAGACACAGTCTCGCACTGTCGCCCAAACTGGAGTGCAGTGGCATGATCTCGGCTCACTGCAACCTCCCATTCCTGGGTTCAAGTGATTCTCCTGCCTCAGCCTCTCGAGTAGCTGGGATTACAGGCACCCGTCACCACGCCCGGCTAATTTATTTTGTATTGTTATTAGAGATGGGGTTTCACTATGTTGGCCAGGCTGGTCTCAAACTCCTGACCTCGTGATCCTCTCACCTCAGCCTCCCAAAGTGCTGGGATTACAGGCGTGAGCCACTGCACCTGGCTCAGATTTTTATGGGGTAGAAAATTTAACCCCTCTATGTCCTTTTCACCCTCCTCTCTGTCCCTGTCGCCTTCTCTGTCCCTGCTCTGATTCAGCATTGCCGAAAAGGAGGCACCAACCTCTCCTCAGAGGATGCAGCTGGCTGTAGGATGGAGGGGATGAGTTAGAGGTTGCCAGGTAGAGGGGCCTCCTGGGTGCACTTTTGTGGGGAATGCTGCCTGGACACTCCTGTGTTGGTGACTGTTTACCTGCAGTCCAGCATCAAACAGTGGCTGTGAGGTGGAGAAGAGGTGGGGAATGGAGGCTGAAAAAGCAGCAGGTAAGGCAAGAAGGAGCCAAAGCCACAGGAGCAGAGGCTGATAACAGTCAACCTCCCACACTCCATGGCCACACAACAGAAGAGACAGAATTTAGGATACAGAGTTACATGCAGATAAATCTCACTATTATACTGAGTGAGAAAACAAGTAGCACAGAATTATGTACCAAATAGTTACTCAACTGTGCCAAGCAGTACTTGGATATATACATAGTCAGTAAAGTTATCCAAACTAGAGCAGCAGCACATTCAAGTGAAACTCTGTCCAGTCTCAGACTTGGCTAGTGCCCCAAAACAATTGATACCAACTAACTCCCATCTTGCAAGGAGTTGCCTAACAATGGAGCCCTGGTAAAGAAGGCAATCATAAACAGTCATGTGACCTCTGACCACTCACCCACCTGCGGGTGTCTACTCACACTGGAAGTCTGGGTGGGTTGGAGATCAGGAAGCCCACTTCACAGGAACTGCATGGTGTGCTGAGTTCTCAAGAGGAAAATCCACTACACTTCAAATTTACTGGAAGGTTGTGGCTACTCAGCATACCCTTAATGGGCTTGACTTGTGTCCCCAGAAGTCAGACTCACAAATAAATTTTAGAAGGGGAGTGACTACAGGAGAGCGATGAGATTTGGCCAGATTCTCCTAAAGAGATTTTTCTCAGATCTTAGTGGAGGCCATACGTAGCCTCCTCAGGGGGAAATCTGGACGCAGCTGACTGCCAGGGATTAGAGGCTGAGTGGAGAGTGCGCACACGGTGTCAGGAGACACTCTCTTCTTCTACTCTTTCATTTCTGGTTGCTGTCTCTCATTGCTCAAATCATCTACTAACCAGAAAGCAAGGAAGCCAAAGTGATGCGGTCCATGGTATCAGCATTCTGGAACATAGCCTTGTAGAGAAGCATATATCTGGTTGAACAAACTGAGAATAACCTAACCAATTCACCACTTTTTTTCCATAGCCAGGACCCACTGTTACTTTGATCAGAGAAAAAAATACTCTTGCATAACACACAGTTTGAGGTCGATTTGATTATAATAAAACACGGGTCCTAAATTGTAACTTTAGTGGTTACAGGAAAGTTTCCTACACATTCTCATGGAATGGGTGAAGGAAAAGTCATCTTATCTCCCTATGAAACTAATTTCTTATACTCTGTCAGCACCTGGAAATGTTGGTGGGTGGATGTGTACCTGGTGGGAATAACCTAGGAATTTGTTGCTGAAATATATGAATTTTTGGAAGTGATACCATTATGGAATTGCATCAGTTTTCTGTGGAACATTACAGCTCGACACGGAAGTGCTAGGTGGCTCCCCAGTGAATCCTCTCAGGTGCAGAACGAATCATCTTTCTCACATTAGGAAGCAGCAATCCAAACTCCCCTTGGTCACCTGGATCACTCACCCATTCAGGACAGTGACCTCTTCTCAACCCCAATTTTTGTTACCCAAAGACTTGAAAATGGACAGGGGACAAGAAGTAAATGTCAGTTTCCAAGATAATGGAACTGTGGATATTTTCCAAAGAAGAGGCATCTTAGCTCAAACATTTTAGCCTCCAAACTATCCAAGTCCTATTTTTGGACAGAAGAAAGGGGAAAAATCTGTGAATCATTTTTTGGGGGGCATAAGAGTGGGGAGAGTCATTCTGTATCCCATCCTGGCAATGGAGAATGGCACTATAGGTTGCTTACAGGTCCAGAACTAGAGCCATATCCTATAGGACAGCCCTCCAACCTTGAAGATTTCTGCTTCCTACATAATGCTACAATTGACTTTTCAACAGGCCATTCCAGCACTGTATAAGGCCAGATGCTTCTGGGTGATGGTAAGACTGGTAGATTACATGGGCCGGAGCTCATGTACCATCTTCAGTTGCCATTAAAAGAGTTATTGGACAAAAGTGATATTTTTGAAGAAACCACGGTGTTGGGGAAGTAGATCAGCAATACAGAAATGTATAGGTAACAGTAGAGGAACTGCCTGTTTACTCACCTCCCAGCAAATAAAATGCAACTTAAAACTAAAGGACTTCATTTGTTCCTCACGTAAGCTCAATTCTGAATTTTGGACTTGTCGTTCTCATGTCTGTATGGCTGTTGTGTAAAATAAGTAGAGGCCAAATTCAAATTATTTTGTCCCATAACTCCTCCCAATGTCCAAACCACGTCCATTCTGCTGGGTTCTTTCATCTCTGCTCCCTATTATCAATCCTAGAGTTAGCCCTACACATTGTTTGATCACTGCTAGATAAGAATATGTCTTTTGTGACCTTAGTATTCCACTTGGTCAGTGTTCAGTAATTTGTACACCCTGTCCAAGATAATCATCACAACTCTAATCTTCCAATATCAAAGCTTCTCGCTTCCCCCAGCTCAGGCTGGGTCCGGGCTGCAGCCTGCAGTAGGAAAGGGTGGTGACCCTTCCGCTTGTACTCAGACAACATCTGCACCCCTCCCCTTCAGCAAATACTTGTCCACCAGAGTCTGTTGAATAGGGGGAAAGGCAAGAGTTCCAGGTCAGTAAACATCTCCCTTATCTGGATGGAGTTTAGCAGCTGTTTAAATCTGATTTTGTTTTCTTCAGTGAGTGCTTTAATGGCTGTTCAGGGACTAAATCGCTAGGTCGCTAGGTCTCAAGTCCCTACAGTTCCCTGACATAAGGCCTCCACACAGATCTCTTGAGAAAACTTCCTTTAGAATACTCCAGACCAAACCAAATACTATTTTTCTCTCTCCCTTTCTCTTCCTCTCTCCCCTTTCTCTCCTCTCCTCTCTTTCTGCTATCCTACTTCCTGTTTAAATTTCTTTGTGATTCTATCTTTTGAGAAGATGATCCAAGGCCTTCTTGTGGCCCCTGTGAAGTGCCATCACTCCAGGAAGTTTGAGGTGAAGAGTATTTTCTTCCTGTAAGCTGAGGACACTGTTCAACCTCTGCTAAGTGGGCCCCTCTGCTCTCCAAGTCACCCAGATCCTCTAATGTGAGTACACACTCACACATGGGTGAGTGGTCAGAGCTCACATGATTGTTTGTGATTGCCTTCTTTACCAGTCCTCCACTGATAGTCAGGCAACTCCTTGCAAGATGTGAAGCACTTGGTACCAATTTTGGAAGCATTAGCTAAGTCTGAAACTAAATAGAGCTCCACTTCAACATCCTGCTGCCTTTTGGATACCTTTGCTATTCACGTGTGTGTGTATCCAATATATGCACACACACACACACACACACAGCTTGACAAGTTTTTCTTACTATTTGGTACATACTTTTATGCTACTTTTTTCCCACTCAACTATTATAATCATGAAATTTACCTACGTTGGTGTGTATAGCTCTATATCCTACACTTCAGTTTTTCTCTTGTATGTCAATGTACTGTAGCAGGTTGGATATACCCATCTGTGCTTCACTGTATGTGTTGTCTGCACCTGTTACATCATTGGAAAAAAGAAGCTCAGTGATTGGTGGGTAAGTTTTGGATTTTGTAGGCAACATATACTACACTGGAGTGTGCTATGTTATCCCATAATCCCAGAGGTCTAAGTAAGACTACTACTTTTCACTGGGGACATTTTCTGTGCATGACAATCAATCTAATTGTCCATCTGTCCCACCTCTTGCACAATGGTCTTATGGGCACAGAAACATGGACTTTCCGTAGTGAAGGCTGATCTGGCTACCATTACTGGTGAGGTCCTAACCTGACAAATAGCAAAGAACAACACTATGCCCCAGATATGGCAACGTTCCCTGGGCAAACCTGCCAGCAACTTGGTGGCAGGACAGTTACATTGGACCTCTTCCACTGTGGATGTGTGTCACAGTCCATTCAGGCTGCTATAAAAAAATTCAACAAACAAGGTAGCTTATATAGAACAAAAAATATTTATCATAGTTCTGGAGGCTGGAAAGTACAAGAATAAGATGCTGGCAGATTCGGTGTCTGGTGAGAGCATGCTTTCTGGTTCAAACATGGTACTTTCTCACTGAGTCCTCACATGGTGAAGTGAGCAAGGGGACTTTCTTGGGTTTCTTTTATATGGACACTATTCCCATTCATTAGGGCTCTACCCTCATGACTTAATCATCTCCCAAAAGACTTCACCTCTTAATATTATTACCTTGGGGATTAAGATGTCAACATATGACTTTGGTGAGAGGGATGGGACACAAACATCCAGATTATGGCAAGGAGGCAGATATTTGTCATCATAATAGACACATATTCAGGGTATGGATTACCTTCTCTATCCATAATGCTTATACCAGCATCACCATAGGTGGACTCACAGAATGCCACATACTTCATTATGGTATTCCACATAGCATTTTTTTGATCATACAATTAATTTCACATCAAAGGCAGTTCAGTACTGGTCTTATATAATCCATCACCCAAAAGTGCTTGATACAATTGAAAGGTGGATAGACTTAATGAAAAACCAGGAATCCCCTGGATGACAACACCCTGAAAGGATGGAGTTCTATCTAAAATGATGCAATATATGCTTTAAAACAGAGACCATTATGTGATGCTGTTTCCCCCATAGATAGAATACATGTGTCCAGGAATTAAGGCGTGGAAGAGGGAGTTACTTCTCTTACTAGGACTTCTTAACAGCCAACTCATAGACTTTTTGTTTCTTCTTCTTGCCACTTTTAGCTCTGCTGATTTGGAAGTGTCAGTTTCCAAAGGAGGAATGCTTCCATCAGGGATCATATGAGTGGTTCCACTGAATAGGAAGATAAGACTGCCACCTGGCCATTTTGAATACCTCATGCTATAGAAACAACAGTCAAGTAGGGGATTATGTTACTGGCTGAGGTGATTTACTCTGATTACTAAGGGGAAATCAGATGCAGCTACATTATAAAAGAGGGAATGGGGGAGGGCTATATTTGGAATCAACCCAGGATTTTCTTGGGTTCCCCTTGGTGCTTTTATGTTCAGTACTAAAAGGTAATGAAAAGCTACAGCAATTAAAATGAACAGGCAGTACCATGGATGACTCAGACCTCTCAGAAATGAAGATCTGTGTCACATCATCAGGCAAAGACCCCCAACAGCTGAGGCATGGGAGGAAAAAAGTGATGGCTAAGTAAATAAGAAAACTGTAATTACTTTTAAATGTGTCTGAACCTAATAATATTATATCCTTAAAACACACAAATGTGGCCGGGCACAGTGGCTCACGCTTGTAATCCCAGCACTTTGGGAGGCCAAGGCGGGTGGATCACTAGGTCAGGAGTTCAGGACCAGCCTGGCCAAGATGGTGAAACCCAGTCTCCACTAAAAGTACAAAAATTAGCTGGGGGCAGTGGCAGGTGCCTGTAATCCCAGCTACTCAGGAGGCTGAGGCTGGAGAATTGCTTGAACCCCGGGAATGGAGGTTGCGGTGATCGGAGATCATGCCACTGCATGCTCCAGTCTGGGCAACAGAGTGAAACTCCTTCAAAAAAAAAAAAAAAAAAAAAAAAAAAAAAAAAAAAAACAGATGTTGAGAGCATAACAAGTAGAAATATACAAATCCACAAATACAACAGATTATAAGACAAATATCTTGGGAAATGGAGAGAACAACCAGAAATAAAATATCAGGAACAGTATTAAAAAATTTAATGCACCCCAATCTCTGAGCACTTTGAACTTTAAGTTTATTCATTTTAGTATCCTGATTCTAACACTCTTTCATTCCCACTGCAAATTCCCATTCATTGATTCTATCACATTTACTCAAACCTATGATGTCCTCTCTCCTCTCCTTACAGGGCTGAAATTCCATGTTAATCATTGTAATCACTGGGTTGCTGACCATCTCAATTACTGACCCTTGTCTTTCTTGGTCATAGACCATTGACAAAAACACAACTCTGGTCAAACATAAGACACTACTTTTCTCTGTACCTGTATTAGGTAGATGAATTTGGAGGGGAACTAACAAAAGAATATGCAGACTTGCCACTAATTCACATAGATGAATGCTTTTACTCCTATCTAAGGTCAAATCTCTAACTTGCACACTAGATGCGAAATCTTACCTTCTCAAGAGCATCACTCCACCAATTCTTTTTTCTCTGACTCTTTAGTCATCTATTCTTTTTCCCCTTTGCACCAAAATTTTCTTGTCTACATTTTGTGTCCCCAATTAACTGTTTCTCTTTTTTTAATTTCTTTTTGTTTTTCATTTTTTAAATTTTTCATTTCTTTTCTATGAAGCCCCATGCATGTAAAATTTAAATATTACACACATTTTGATTTTGTATCCCCAGTTAACTCTTTCTGTTTTATTCGTTTCTTTTTTGTTGTTGCTTTTCATTTCTTTTGTTTTCCTTTTTTATTGTTTTAATTTCTTTTCTATGAAGCTCACACACAAGTAAAACTTAAAGTATTAACATCAATAAAAACTGCAAACTTTTTCTCCTGTTTGCCTGTCTTTTGTCAGTTTAATTCACAGGCCCCAAAACAGAACCTAAGAAGATAAAAGAAAAGTTTGTCTTCCTCAACAATATCAATAGAACTTGAAACACATTTGACAAATTACAGCATTCATTCATGATAAAAAAAAATTTCACCTTCTCGCCTAACGCCGCCAACATGGTGTTCAGGCGCTTCGTGGAGGTTGGCCGGGTGGCCTACGTCTCCTTTGGACCTCATGCCGGAAAATTGGTCACGATTGTAGATGTTATTGATCAGAACAGGGCTTTGGTCGATGGACCTTGCACTCAAGTGAGGAGACAGGCCATGCCTTTCAAGTGCATGCAGCTCACTGATTTCATCCTCAAGTTTCCACACAGTGCCCGCCAGAAGTATGTCCGACAAGCGTGGCAGAAGGCAGACATCAATACAAAATGGGCAGCCACACGATGGGCCAAGAAGATTGAAGCCAGAGAAAGGAAAGCCAAGATGACAGATTTTGATCGTTTTAAAGTTATGAAGGCAAAGAAAATGAGGAACAGAATAATCAAGAATGAAGTTAAGAAGCTTCAAAAGGCAGCTCTCCTGAAAGCTTCTCCCAAAAAAGCACCTGGTACTAAGGGTACTGCTGCTGCTGCTGCTGCTGCTGCTAAAGTTCCAGCAAAAAAGATGACCACCGCGAGTAAAAAGGCTCCAGCCCAGAAGGTTCCTGCCCAGAAAGCCACAGGCCAGAAGGCTGCACCTGCTCCAAAAGCTCAGAAGGGTCAAAAAGCTCCAGCCCAGAAAGCACCTGCTCCAAAGGCATCTGGCAAGAAAGCATAAGTGGCAATCAAAAAAAGTAATAAAGGTTCTTTTTGACATGTTGGCAAAAAAAAAAAAAAAAAAAAAAAAAAAAATTTTCAGCAAACCATAAATAAAAAGGAATTTTACCAACTTGATAAAAAGCATCTATAGAAAACCCGCATATAACGTCAGGCTTAGGGAAATGCCAGTTAAAACCAAGGAAATACCACTTTACCACAGTGAAATGGTTAAAGCAAAGGGACATTAAAAAATTTTAGGGAGGATGTGGAGAAATTAGAATCCTCATACACTGCTGGTGGAGCAACCACTTTGGAAAACAGTCCGATAGTTCCCCAAACAGTTAAACATAGAGTTATCATATGACCCCAAAATTCCACTCATATGTATACACCCATGACCAGTAAAACATGTGCACACACAAAAACTTGTGTAATAATCATAGTGTCATTAATCACAATAATATAAAAGTGGAAACAACCCATAAGTACATCAACTTATGGATGGACTAACGAAATGTGATTTATCCATACAATAGAATATTATTCAGCAATAAAAAGAAATGAAATAATGATACATGCTGCAACATGGATGAAATTTGAAAACAGTATGCTAAGTGAAAGAAGCCAGACACAAAGGACAACATGATTCCACTTGCACAAAAAAATCCAGAATAGGCAAATCTATAAACAAAAAAAGATTTATAGTTACCTAGGGCTGAGTTTACCAAAGAGAACCAGGGAAAGAAATAGTAAAGAAGATTTCTCCTGGGATTAGAACAAACCTCAAAGGCTTTCCCTAAAAACTACATTTCCAAAGGGACTGAAATTTAAATGGAACCTAACAGGTGTGATCATAGAAAAAGATAGTCAAAGATAGCCCTACTAAAACCACTGTCATCTCAGGATGACTGTGCACAAGCTTAAGTTCATGTGCACATGCTCAAGTTCAAGAACAATCTCATGGGCTTTCTGCTAGGGGGTGGGGGACAACTTCAATAAAATAGTCTAGCCAAGTCACTAAACAATCAAGCAAGCAACACCAACGGTAAGTCCACAGGAGATCAATATTCAGTGTTACTACAATATATTATCTAAAATGTCTAGTTTTCAACATAACATAACATAACAAGGAGGGTGATGTCAGTGAAAATGGCAGAGTAACAACCACCAAAAGTTCTCTCCTCCAAAATATCAACAAGGATAATGGCAATAATGGTTAGAATCAACATTTTCAGAACTATAGACATAACCCAAAGGCTTATAGCTAGCCAGAAAATATTTATTCAAGAAAACATGGCTGAATCAATAAAAATAGCAAGCTTTATGGCATTTTAACTTGCCCTAGTTCCATTCTCCACTCTCTAGCTCTGGCATAACTTAAGAAACTAATGGGTCATGTTGAAGGTGAAGCCTGACAGCTGACAGAGTTGCAGAACAGAGCTGGAGCTCTTACAAAGCTTAATTCCCAAAGAATTGTCATTATTGGACCCATCTGTTGGCTCCCTGGAAGATCTCACTCACGAGACTCCTTGTTTTTGAACTGACTTGAGGTTCACCTAGTACAAAAAGCTTTTTCTCTAGTGACATTTGTAAGGGATGTTTTATAATGATAGAAGTGTCAATCCGTCAGGAAGATCAATGTATAAAAGCAATTTTATTTCTATTAACTAACCATGTATCATTGGAACATGAAATTAAGAAAGCAATTCCATTTATAATAACATCACAGAGAAGAATATACTTAGGAATAAGTTTAACAGAAATGCAAGAACAAAGTTGAAATAATTACACTACCTGATTTCAAGTTGCAGCAATCAAGATAGCGTAATATTGCTTTAAGACTACACAAAGTTGTTCAACAGGAAAAAGAAAGTCTTTTCAACACACGCTGCTGAGATAACTAGATTTTTAAAAATATATATTTAAACAATGAAATGAACACCATCTCCTATCTCATGCCATACACAAGCATTAATTTGAAATAAGTAACAGACCAGAATGCTAAGCAAAAACTATAAGACTTCTAGAATAATACATGGGATAAGGTTTTGGTAACTTTGGAACAGGTACAGTTTTATTACACAGGACCAAAAGACATGAACCATAAGGAAAACACTGATAAACGTCATCAAAGTTAAAATCTTCTCCTCTTTGAAATACAACACTGCAAAAATTAAAGGCAAGCCACAGACTGAAAAAACTATTTGCAAAACGTACATCCAACAAAGGCTTTGTATCTGAAATATATAAAGACCTCTTATAACTCGATACACAAACAACCTAATTGTTAAAGGGAATAAAAGATTTAAATGGACATTTTACAAGAAAATACATGTTGAACGGCAAAATATGTAAAGATACTCAGCATTATTAGTCATAAGGGAAATGCAAAAGAAAATAACAAGTTACCACTATGCGCCCATTATGATGGCTAAAATTAAAAAGACTCACTGCCAAGTGTTGCTATTAAATGTCTTATAGTTGGAAACAAGTAATTAATGATGGCCCACTTTCAATGCCGGAGATGGCTCAAGGGAGTAATACCAGGAGGTAGGGATCACTGTGGGCAATCTTAAAGGTTCCCTACCACAACAAATACATGAGTAAACAAATTGTGGTGTATTTCTACAATGGAATACTCCTTAACAATAGAAAGGAACTAAATATTCATACATGCAACAACATGATTGTATTTCAAAAATGTTATTCTTAGTCGAAGAGGCCAAGCATAAATGAGTTCATTCTGTATGACTCCACTGGAAACCAAAGGGTTAATCTGATTAGGTCTGCCAAACAGCCTGCCCTACTTGCTTGTGGTTGCTTGCTTTTTGATATTTTTTCATAAAGCTGAAGGTCATGGTAGCTGAAGGCCACACTGCTGAAGGCTAAAACTTAATTTTCACTGGCTACCTTGTAGATAACATTTAAAAGTCACCATGGTAACGGTTGCTTCAGTTGTTTTTCAGGAACTTGGAGCAGCTCCTGTCCGGTTCAAACCAGTTGAAACTACTGATGCTTTAATTGGGCCTATGCAAATGCCTGAGAGGTGGCCTTTTTTACTTTTTTGTCAGAAGGCCAAAAACTCCAGCTACAGATCATGCTAACAGTAACATTTTCTGAACATACGTCCTATGAAATTCCATAATCCCCAAATACACTTGCATAGATCATTGATTACTTCATTTTTTCCCCACTACCAATCACCTTTCCCCATGCCTTAGACCACCTCGCTTCTCTAACCCATAAATATCCCTAAGCCTTATCTTTGGGGAAGTGAATTTGAGACCTATTCTCACACGTCTTCACTTGGCTGCCTCATGAATAAATTCTGTTTTGCAAAATCTGTCACCACAGTGATTGACTTACTGCACACAGGCAGCATGAACCTGCATGTGAATGATAACAAATGTATGTGAACACCTAGGAAAACAAATCCAATCATTAGTGACAGAAAATAGATAGGGGTGTCCTTGGCCTGGGTGCAGAGGAAAGGTGTTGATTAGGAGAAGCACAAGAGAACTTTCCGTTGTGATGAAAATGTTCTGTATCTTGATTGTGGTGGTGGATACACAAAGGTACAAATTTGACAGAACTGATCACAATATCTACTTGATATGGTTGCATTTAACTGTATTGTTATACCACAAGCATAGGGAAACTTTGAAAGGTGTGTTAAAGCAAAATAAGCAGGATGCCACTAGCCTGAAGTTGTCTCTGTAACCAGAGCTCTTATGTAAGCAAACTGGGACTTAGAAACATTTCTTCTAACTGACTTAAAAGAAAAACAAGCCTCAGCCAATCACAAACAGCCAACCAGCTGATTGGCTATGTAATTAGAGACTTCCCATCAGCCCATACTCAAATAAGACAAATACCTAACTGTATAGCCAATCAGGTGATTTCTCTACTTTGAGTCAGTGATCAGGCTATTAAAAACCTGCTGCTCACATTGCTGGGCAGAGCTCTTTGAACCTTTTCTGGTTCTAAGTGCTGCTCAATTCATAGATCATTCTTTGCTCAAATAAACTCTGTTAAATGTCATATGTCTAAAGTTTTTCGTAACAGTTGGAAGTAAGGATTGCCTATGGACCTTGGGACTTGAGGAAAGACATGGTAGCAGTGAGTTACCTGGGTGTTCTTTTCTGAGACAAGGTCTCACTCTGTCACCCAGGCTGGAGTGCAGTGGCACGATGTTGGCTCACTGCAACCTTCCCTCCTGGGCTCAAGTGATCCTCCCACCTCAGCCTCCCAAGTAGCCGGGACTACAGGCACATGCCACTGATATGGTTTGGCTGTGTCCTCACCCAAATCTCATCTTGAAATGTAGCTCCCCTAATTTCCATATGTTGTGGGAGGAACCCAGTGGAAGATAATTGAATCATGGGGGCAGTTTCCCCTGAAGGGGTGGCCTGCCCCTCCACACCTGTGGGTATATCTCATCAGGTGGGATGAGAGACTGAGAAAAGAAATAAGACACAGAGACAAAGTATAGAGAAACAACAGTGGGCCCAGGAGACCGGCACTCAGTATACCAAGGACCTGCACCGGCACCAGTCTCTGAGTTCCCTTAGTTTTTATTGATTATTATTTTCATTATCTCAGCAAGAGGAATGTGGTAGGAGAGCAGGGTGATAATAGGGTCAGCAAGAAAACATGTGAGCAAAAGAATCTATGTCATAATTAAGTTCAAGGGGAGGTACTATGCCTGGATGTGCACGTAGGCCAGATTTATGTTTCTCTCCACCCAAACATCTCAGTGGAGTAAAGAACAACAAAGCAGCATTGCTGCCAACATGTCTTGCCTCCTGCCATAGGGCAGTTTTTCTCCTATCTCAGAACTGAACAAATGTACAATCGGGTTTTATACCAAGACATTTAGTTCCCAGGGGCAGGCAGGAGACAGTGACCTTCCTCTACCTCAACTGCAAGTGGCTTTCCTCTATTACTAATCCACCTCAGTACAGACCCTTTACAGGTGTCGGGCTGGGAGACGATCAGGTCTTTCTCATTTCACAAGGCCATATTTCACACTATCACATGGGGAGAAACTTTGGACAATACCTGACTTTCCAAGGCAGAGGTCCCTGCGGCTTTTAGCAGTGCATTGTGCCCCTGGTTTATTGAGAGTAGAGAATGGCGATGACTTTAACCAAGCATGCTGCTTGTAAACATTTTGTTAACAAGGCACATCCTGCACAGCTCTAGATCCCTTAAACCTTGATTCCATACAACACATGTTTCTGCGAACACAAGGCTGGGGCAAAGTGGCTGGGGCAAAGTGACTGGGGCAAAGTTACAAATTAACAGCATCTCAGCAAAGCAATTTTTCAAAGTACAGGTCAAAATGGAATTTCTTATGTCTTCCCTTTCTACACAGACACAGCAACAGTCTGATTTTCTTTCTTTTCCCTACATTCCCCCATCCCATTCTCATGGTAGTGAGTAAGTCTCATGAGATCTGGTGGTTTTATATGGGGTTTCCCCTTTTGCTTGACTCTCATTCTCTCTCTCTCTCTTTTTTTTTTTTTTGAGACGGAGTCTCACTCTGTCGCCCATGCTGGAGTCCAGTGGTGCTATCTCGGCTCACTGCAAGCTCCACCTCCCAGGTTCATGCCATTCTCCTGCCTCAGCCTCCCGAGTTGCTGGGACTACAGGTGCCCACCACCATGCCCAGCTAATTTTTTTGTATTTTTAGTAGAGACAGGGTTTCACCATATTAGCCAGGATGGTCTCGATCTCCTGATCTCATGATCCACCCACCTCAGCCTCCCAAAGTGCTGGGCTTACAGGTGTGAGCCACCGCACCCAGCCTGCTCTCATTCTGTCTTGCCTGCCACCATATAAGACGTGACTTTTGCCTTCTGCCATGACTGTGAGGCCTCCCCAGCCACGTGGAAATGTGAGTGCATTAAACCTCTTTCCTTTATAAATTACCCAGACTCAGGTATGTCTTTATCAGCAGCGTGAAAATGAACTAATACAGCCACCGTGCCCAGATAATTTTTGTATTTTTCATAGCGATGGGATTTTGCCATGTTGCCCAGGCTGGTCTTCAACTCCTAGGCTCAAGCAATTTGCCCAGCTCCTGGGCTCAAGTGATCCACACGCCTCAGCCTCCCAAAGTGCTGGTATTACAGGCATGAGCCACTGTTCCTGGTCTTCTGAATGTTCTTTTCACCTCTCATATATCCTTGATTGGGCACTGGAGAAGCCAGCAACCAAGAACTGCCAACAAAGAAAACCTCCAAGAAAAGCTTATTTCCTCTAGCCAAAGGTTTTAGAGGAAACGGTGGCTTAACAGAGCAGAACATCTTTTTGACAAACCCACCTCACTTCAGTCAAAGTGACCCACTCCTCTATGCAGTTTCAGTAGGGCTGAGTGGGCAGCTAATATTCAGTCCCCTACCTCCCATGTGGAAGTAAGTGGTGGTGCTCTGATGTCTCTGATGACTGCACCAGGAATCCAATCTTCCACTCCAACTCCCTACCCAATAGAAACAAGCAGCACTCTTCTGGAGTTGTGTCAACAAGGTCTAGAGGGAGTGGGACTTCTTCCACAAATCATCACCAAAGAGGGAGATGAGAAAGTCCAAGGGAGAGCTAGTTAGTTGGCATTCAGCTTTTCCATTCACCCAAGTGTCACTCCCATCTGGCACCAAGGAAATTGAAGGAGGTGGTTCAGTTGCAGACAAGACTAGGCAGCCCTCCACTTTCCCATCCATTGTCAACCACTAATTCTATATCTAGCAAATATATCCTTCAGGAATACAGAGGAAATAAAGACATTCTCAGATTAATAAAACCTAAGAGAACTGGTGATTAGCAGCCCTTAAATAATGGTTAAAGGAAATTATCTAAACAGAAAGGAAATGATAACACAGGAGGTTGGAACTTCCGGAAGGAAGAAAGAATAATGGAATGAGTAAAAGCAGGGGTGAACATAACAGGATAACTTTCTCCTCATGAGTTTTTAAGATCATGTTTGATGGTTAAAGCAAAACTTACAACATTAGCTAAGGCAGGTTCAATGTACATAGAGGAAATGCTTAAGCTATTTATATTTAGATGGAAGGAGGGTGAAGAAAGCTAAATGGAAGTTAAATTTTTCCACTTCACTCAAAGTGGTTTAAATGTTGATGCCAGGAGATTGTGATGTGTAATGTATATTGTAATACATAGAGTAGCCAACAAAAGATAATAATATAAAGAACTATATTAAAAAACACTACATATAAAGCAATGGCAACAAAAGCCAAAGTTGACAAATGGGATCTAATTAAACTAAAGAGCTTCTGCACAGCAAAAGAAGCTATGATCAGAGTGAACAGGAAACCTACAAAACGGGAGAAAATTTTTGCAATCTATCCATCTGACAAAGGGCTAATATCCAGAATCTACAAGGAACTTAAATTTACAAGAAAACAAACAAACAAACAACTCCATCAAAAAGTGGGCAAAGGATATGAACAGACACTTCTCAAAAGAAGACATTTATGCAGCCAACAAACATATAAAAAAAAGCTCATCATCACTGATCATTACAGAAATGCAAATCAAAACCACAATGAGATACCATCCCACACCAGTTAGAATGGCGATCATTAAAAAGTCAGGAAACAACAGATACTGGAGAGGATGTGGAGAAATAAGGACACTTTTGCACTGTTAGTGGGAGTGTAAATTAGTTCATTCCTTGTGGAAGACAGTGTGGCAATTCCTCAAGGATCCAGAACCAGAAATACCATTTAACCCAGCAATCCCATTATTGGGTATATACCCCCAAAACTGTAAATCATTCAACTATAGAGACACATGCACATGTATGTTTATTGCAGCACTGTTCACAATAGCAAAGACTTGGAACCAACCCAAATGCCCATCAATGATAGACTGGATAAAGAAAATGAGGCACATTTACACTATGGAATCCTATGCAGCCATAAGAAAGGATGAGTTCATGTCCTTTGCAGGGACATGAATGAACCATCATTCTCAGCCAAGTAACACAAGAACAGAAAAGCAAACACTGCATATTCTCACTCATAGGTGGGAGTTGAACAATGAGAACACATGGACATGGGGAGGGGAACATCACACACTGGGGCTTGTCAGGGGATAGGGGGTTAGGGAAGGGATAACATTAGGAGAAATATCTAATGTAGGTGATGGTTTGATGGGTGCAGCAAATCACCATGGCACATGTATACCTATGTAACAAATGTGCACATTCTGCACATGTATCCCAGAACTTAAAGTATAATAAGTAAATAAATAAATAGAAATGAAACAAATGACTATAATGACCACAGAAGAAATAGAGACAATGAAAAGTTACCTTTACTGAACTTTATATATATTTATACCAGTATAAAAAATAAAAATAGGCCGGGCGCGGTGGCTCAAGCCTGTAATCCCAGCACTTTGGGAGGCCGAGATGGGCGGATCACGAGGTCAGGAGGTCAGAGACCATCCTGGCCTAACAGGTAGAACCCGTCTCTAAGAAGCTAAAAATAGCAGGCTGAGGAGTGGGCCGAGCCTGTAGTCCCAGCTACTGGAGGCTGGGGGCGGAGATAGAGTGAACCCGGGGAGGCCCGGAGGCTGCAGTGAAGCTGAGATCCGGCCACTGCTACACTTCCAGCCCTGGGAGCTACAGAAGCGGGAACTCAAATCTCAAAAAAAAAAAAAAAAAAAATAAATAAATAAATAAATAAATATTATAGTACAAAAAGGAAAAAAAACACCACATGTAAATCAAAATGGAATTTTTACAAAATGTTCAAATATCCTACAGGAAGGCAAGAAAAGAGAAACAGAGGGATAAGAAACAAAGTGAACAAACAGAAAGCAAATAATAAAATAGCACACTTAAGCCCCAGCATATCAATATACTTACTTTAAATGTAAATAATATAAGAATAGCAATGAAAAGACAGAAATTGACAGTGGATTAAAAAAATAACCCAACTCTATGCTACAAGAACCTCACTTCAAATTTTTACGACATTTCAAAGATTTATTCATTTTCAAGCATGGTTTTATGCTTCTTATAAAAAAATATGTTTTCCGAGGACTACACTTAATTTTATTTTGTATGAATAAGCCAACTACAAAAAGACAAATATTGTATGATTCCACTTATATGAGGTGTCTAGAGTAGTCAAATTCATTGAGACACATAGTCGAATAGTGGTTTTCAGAGGATAAGGGCAGGAGGAAATGGGGAGTTGTAATTTAATGGGTATAGAGTTTCAGTTTTGCAAGATAAAAAGAGCTATTTTGATTGGGTGCAGAACAATGTGAATGTTCTTAACACTACTGAACACTTAAAAACAGTTAACGTGATCAATTTTATGTTATGTGTATTTTACCACAATTTTAAATTTTTTAAATAAAGGAAACAAAAAATGAGACAACAGAGAAACTTTTTTTTCAAAAAAACAAACAAAACTCCCTACAGTTAACATTGTATCTAGTGGTGAAAGACTGAATGCTTCCCCCCAAGATCTCAAACAAGGCAGTGATGTTAGCTTTTCACCACTCTTTTTCAACGTAGTACTGGAAATTCTATCCACTGCAATAACACAAGGAAAGGAAATAAGGATTGGGAAAGAAGCAATAAAAGTGTCCCAATTTGCAGATGACATGATTATCTAGTTAGAAAATTCCAAGGAATTGACAAAATACTCCAAGTGATACTGGTGGGCTGGGGGAGGTCCCCAAACACTGGTTAGACTTCAACCCCAGCTAGTGTCCAGGCTCTTGACACCATTGCGAGAAGGAATGCAAGGATAAGTCAGAAAAGAGTGGAAAGT
Source organism: Papio anubis (assembly GCF_008728515.1). NCBI lineage: Eukaryota > Metazoa > Chordata > Mammalia > Primates > Cercopithecidae > Papio > Papio anubis. The sequence goes on from NC_044996.1 coordinate 19,416,556, forward strand.
ACAGTGATTTATTGCAAAGCAAAAGTACACACTCAAGAAAGGGGAGTGCAGGCATACTCAGAGTGAGTCATGCAATGGAATTTGGGGCTTCTACCTTTGCAGGTTTCTTTAATCAAGGGGTGGAATATTCACAAAGTTCCTAGAAAAGGTTAGAGATTTCTTAGACCTGTGGCACCACCCATTTTTACACCAAATATGGGTGTTCCTGGAACTGTCCTGGTGCTAGTGGGTGTGTGATTTACTATGTTAATGAGGGTATAATGACGTCCTAGGTAACACCTAGGTCAAATCCAGCACCATGTTGTGTCCAGTTGATCTTATCCAGCTTGGTCCATACCCTGGTTTTTTAGGTTCTTATCAGCCCCTAGCTGCCAAGACCAGCTCGGTCAGGGAGACCCTAAGCCAGCGGCGCTAGAGGAATTAAAGACACACACACAGAAATACAGAGGTGTGAAGTGGGAAATCAGGGGTCTCACAGCCTTCAGAGCTGAGAGCCCTGAACAGAGATTTACCCACAAATTTATTAACAGCAAACCAGTCATTAGCATTGTTTCTATAGATATTAAATTAACTAAAAGTATCCCCTATGGGAAATAAAGGGATGGGCCGAATTAAAGGAATACGTTGGGCTAGTTGACTGCAGCAGGAGCATGTCCTTAAGGCACAGATCACTCATGCTATTGTTTGTGGCTTAAGAATGCCTTTAAGCGGTTTTCCGCCCTGGGCGGGCCAGGTGTTCCTTGCCCTCATTCCCGTAAACCCACAACCTTCCAGCTTGGGCGTTAGGGCCATTATGAACATGTTACAGTGCCGCAGAGATTTTGTTTATGGCCAGTTATGGGGCCAGTTTATGGCCAGATTTTGGGGAGCCTGCTCCCAACACCTAGCTTCTGCTGCTATTTCAACAGTTTCTTTTGCTAGTCATCTGAAACTGCTGTCTGGAATTTTCTATTCTTCTGCAACCACACCGCATTATTCCTGTCTCACAAGAAATAAGAAAAAAAGTTCAGCTAGGTTGCAGGATACAAAATGAACACACAAAAAAATTATCATATTTCTACATACTAACAACGAACAAGCATGTGGAAACTGAAATTAGAAACATAAAATCATGTATAATTGCTTCAAAGAAAGTGAGTTCTTAGGAGTATATTTAACAAACATATATAGGATCTGAATGCTGAATATTCTACAGTTTTGATGAAATAAAGAGTATCTAAATAAATGAAGAAACATACTGTGTTCATGGGTTTGAAGAATTCACACAGAAATTATGTCAATTTTCCCCTAAATTGGTCTGTAAATTTAACACAATTTTCAGCAAGACTTTTTGTACCCATAGACAAGTTTATTCTAAAATGTATATGGACAGGCACAAGCCCTAGAGTAGCTAAAGAAATGTTCAAAAAATAGAGAAAAGTCATGCTACCCCATTGATATGGTCTGGATGTGTATCCTCACCCAAAACTCATGTAAAATTGTAATCCCCAATCTTGGATGTGGGGCCTGGTGGGAGGTGATTGGATCATGGGGTCGGTTTCTCATAAATGGTTTAGTACCATCCCCTTGGTGCTGTTGTCATCATAGTGAGTGAGTTCACACAAGATCTGCTTGTTTAAAAGTGTGTGGCACCCCCCAACCTGTTCTCTCTCTTTCTCCTGCTCCGCCCATGTGATGTGCCTGCTCCCCCTTTGCCTTCTGCCATGATTGTAAGCTTCCTGAGGCCTCCCCAGAAACAGAAGCTGCTATGCTTCTTGCACAGCCTACAGAACCGTGAGCCAATTAAACCTCTTTTCTTTATAAATTACCCAGTCTCAGGTATTTCTTTATAGCAGTATGTGAATGGACTAATACTCCCATATTAACATGTACTATATCCAAACAATAATAAAGACAGTGTAGTACTGTATAAAGAATAGACACATAGGCCAATACAACAGAATAGAGGACACAGAAAGAGACCCAAGTCTGATTTTTGACAAAGATGAAAAAAAAATTCAGTAGAGGAAGGATACCGTTTTCAACAAATTGCGCTCTAACAATTAGACATTCATAAACAAAAATTGAACCTGGACCTAAACCTCAAATATCATACCAAAGTTAACTCAAAGGGGGGCACAAATTTAAATGTGAAATATAAAACTATAAAACTTCAAAAAGAAAACACAGGAGAAAATCTTTAGGACCTAAGGCTTGGTAAAGAGTTCTTACACATGACATCAAAACCATGATCCATAAATAAGAAGGACCAATAAACTGTATTTCATCAAAATTTAAACCTTTTGCTCAGATAATACCCTTAATAACAGAATGAAAGGACAAACTACAGAATGGGAGGAAAATATTTACAGACCACATATCTGTTAAAGGACTCGTATCTAGAAAATATAAAGAAGTCTTGAGATTTAACTGTAGAAAACAGTCCAACTAGAAAACGGCAAAAAACACTTTACCAAAAAGGATATACAGATAGAAAATAAGCACATAAAATGATTTTTCACCCTCATTATTGGTATTTGCCTAATCAGATATCACTATATGCCTATCAAAATGTTTAAAATAAAAAATAGTGATAACATCAAATGCTGGCAAGGATGCAGAGAATCAACATACTCATAAATTACTGGTGGGAATATAAAATGCTAGAGGCACTCAGGAAACAGTTTGGTAGAGTCTTACGAAACCTAACATGCACCTTATGACCTAGCAAATCACACTTAGACACTTATCCCAGAGAAATGGACATTTATCTTCACACAATAAGCTGTAAATTAGTATTCATAGCAGCTTTATTTCTAATAGCCAAAACTGGGAATACCCTGAGTGAATGTTTAGACAAACGGTGGTACAACCATACCAAGCAGTACTACTCAGCAGCAAAAAGAAATCAAGAACTATTGACACTTCACACCCCCTACAACTTGGATGACTCTCTAGAGAATGGTATTGAGTGAAAAAAGTCAATTCCCAAAGGTTGCAATGCTATATGGTTCCATTTGTTTAACATTCTTGAAATGATAAAATTACAGAAATAGACAACACATTAGTGGTTGCCAGTCATTAAGGAGGGAGAGCGGGATGGAAGCAGATTTGGTCAAAAAAGGGCAGCTTGAGGGAATTCTGAATAGGATAGATGGATTGTGTCAATATCAATATCCTGGTTATGTTACTGTACTATAGTTTTGAAAGATATTAACCAGTGGGACTGGTTAAAGGGAACATGGGATCTCTGTATTTTTTCCTAAAATTGCATGTAAATCTACAATTATCTCAAGATTAATAATGTAATTAAAATATTAGTTGCAGTTCTATAAATTAACAATGAACACATGGAAACCAAATGTTTGACATGTAATCAAATTCACAATACCACTAGCAGTCACTCCAAAGAGGATGAAATAAATCTAACATAATATGTGCAGAGTGGCTGAAAGTGAGTGCAAAGAGGTAAGCCAAAGGAGGTTTTTTTTTTGGGGAAATGGAATATTTTTGTATCTTCATTGTAGTTGTGATTACACAAATCTTTAGATGGCGTAAAATTGTTAGGACTATACATGTGCACACCCACACATTAATGAAGGTTTAAAAAAATATTCCAAGCGAAATCAGGCCTGTAGTCTGCTGAACAGTAATGTATCAATTTCAATTCCTGATTTTGATATTATATTACATCAACAAAAAATGTTACTGTTGAGGCAAGCTGGATAAAAGGCACAAGGTCTTTTTTGGTATTATTTTTGAAATTTCCTGTGAGTCTATAATTATTTACAAACAAAATGTTAAAAAGTAAACGAGATGAGGCCAAGGAGAGGTTTCAGAAATGGCTGGAAGCAATAGGGTCTGCAAATGAATGGGTTTCTATGTGGCTTAAGTCTATATTTCTGTGGCCCTTTCTTTTTCAAATATTACTAATTTTTTTCATTGTATTATACAAGGAATATGTATAGACATACATTTGGATATACATACATATACAGCGGAGTAAAAAGTTTAAGTCTCCCATTGTCTTAACCAGAACAATATGAAGCAATTTGATATATCTGCCCTGGCTTTTTCCTTTTTGTAGTAGAGGCAGTCTCATTCCATCTCACCCCATCGTAGAGTGGCAGCATCATAGCTTACAGTAATAACGAACTCCTGGGCTCAAGCGATCTTCCCACCTCAGCCTCCTGAGTAGCTGGGACTAGAGGCATATGCTACCACACCCCACTAATATATTTTATTTTTTGTAGAGACGAGGACCTTGCTATGTTGTCTAGGCCCAGCCTTAAGTGATCTTCCCATCTCGGCCTCCCAAAATGCCGAGATTGCAGGCATGAAATACCACACCCGGCCGGGGCGCAGTGGCTCACGTCTATAATCTCAGCAATTTGGGAGGCCGAGGCAAGTGGATTACCTGAGGTCAGGAGTTCCAGACCAGCTTGGCCAACATGGTGAAACCCTGTCTCTACTAAAAATACAAAAATTAGCCAGGCGTGGCGTCCGGCGCCTATAGTCCCAGCTACTCAGGAGGCTGAGGCAAGAGGATCGCTTGAACCTGGGAGGAAGAGATAGCAGTGAGCTGAGATCATCAGCCTGGAAGACAGAGTGAGGCGTAGCCTCAAAAAAAAAAAAAAAAAAAAAAGACTAGAAAACAGAAAAAGAAAGAAAAGAAAAACCATGCCCGGCCTCCTGCCCCAGCATTTTTTTGATGCATGTATACCCATGCATGGATGTGTTGTGTTGTTGATAAAATCGTGATGTCCACACAATAACCTAGTGACTCTGGAACTGGCTTTTTTTTTTTTTTTTTTTTAACTCGACCATGTAGGTAGGACAATTGCCCAATCAGTGCATATGGATCCGCTGCGTTCCTTAAACAGTTAGTGGGATACCACAGAGATGATCAGGCGTGACGGTGAACAGGTATTTTGAGAGTTCTTAAATACCCACGTCAATCTTTGTTGTGAAAACTGGGATGGGGTCGGGTGAACCTACTTCTTGCTGACAGTTTTTCAAAAGTCATGACCATAACGAAGTGCGAGCATTTCCCCACTTCATTAAAACAGTCTGAAAAAACGCTACTGGGTTTTGATTGGGTTACCTTTAACAAGCATTGAATGAAACCACGAAAGGGCTTTTAAGCACACCGGCAACAAACAAACAAAAAGGCCATAAACAAGAGCAAATGAAAACCCGAGACGACCTTGTGCAACCACCGGGGCAAACAATGGATTAAGAGTGCTTGGAAAGGGAAGGACAATGGGGAAATTCGCCAATAAAGAGATATACGTGACCAGCAAATATACCAGAAAGGGAAAAATGCACGCGTGTGGGCTTGATGGCACTCTGTAGCGCAGAGTTACTGCACCATGCTGATTAAAGGTACAATGGCTTGGCTGATCAGTTTTCAGGGGAGACCGTGGGAGAAGGGAAGTGATATGAACAGGCAGAGGCTTCTACATGTGCTTTCTGTACAGAATCAGCGTAGCGGTCCAGATTGTCCTCCTCCACTCCCGCTCCACCCTGGGAAATGGTATCAAAGCGATCCCTGGCAGCTCCACCCTTCAATCCACTCCAGCCTCGGGAGGTGCCCGGAAAGAAGCGGGGCCGTGTGGGCGGGACCGGGCAGTGGGAGGAGCTGAGCCTGCGGGGCCTGTCTAGTAGGCGGGGTCGCGACGCTGACGGCCTCTCTGCGGCTCCCGCTTGCGGGTGTGGCTACGCCCGCGGCGGAGCTATGGCGGGGGCGGGGGCGGCCCACAGTGAGGAGGTGTGGAGGGGGCGGAGCTGTGCGGGATCGTGGAGGAGGGGCCGAGGCAGCGGCAGCCTGAGCCCAGCTCCGCCTGGGGAACACGAGGGCGGGGCGCGGGAGCGGGCGCGGGGGCGGGGGCGGGGCGGACGGGGCTCCGGGCGACCCGTGGGGTGCGCTAGTGCTCGGGTGCCGGCGCCCTGAGGCTAGCGCTCGTGCGGGTCAGTCGGTCGGCGGGGCCTGCGCGGGGCCCGGGCCCATGGCGGCGTCGGCGGCTCTGTCTGCGGCAGCGGCGGCGGCCGCCCTGTCTGGCCTGGCGGTGCGGCTGTCGCGCTCAGCGGCGGCCCGAGGCTCCTACGGCGCCTTCTGCAAGGGGCTTACGCGCACGCTGCTCACCTTCTTCGACCTGGCCTGGCGGCTGCGCATGAACTTCCCCTACTTCTACATCGTGGCCTCGGTGATGCTCAACGTCCGCCTGCAGGTGCGGATCGAGTGAGCACCCGCGGCGGTGGCGGAGGCCCGGCTGGAGGGGCGCCCGTGTCCCCGCCCGCCCCCGGCCGGGTCGCCGGCATGAAGGACAGCTGGGCCGCGGCGAGGGGTGGAGGCGGGGCGGCTCGGGCCCCTGGACTCTAGACCTACGCCGTCCGGGCAGGACTGCCCAGCCCTGGCCCCAGCCGCTGTCTCAGCCTGGGGAGCCCGGATCGCGCAGAAACGCACTGAACGGGCATCGGGCTCCAGAAACTACCTGGGCTCGGCCTACCTGTTGCCTCACATTGGCCAAAGAGGGGGAAACTAGAAGGAGGGAATTCTGCTGCGGCGACTTGTCTTTCCAGGCCCCGAGCAGAAAGGTAGGAGGCGACAGGTTGGAATGGGGGAGGGGCGGTGGCTCTGCCCTCCAGATGTCAGGGCGCCTTGGCGGTCAGGGGGAAATATAAATATGGAAGGCACCGGGGCAAACCAGCCCAAAGAGCTGTGGAGCGCAGCTGAGGAAAGGAAAAGCAGCCGCAGGCTCTCCCCTCCTCCCCAGTCATGATTGCTGGATAGGGTGAGGGGCGGACCCCTCCCGCCCACGTCCCAGTGCCTGCCTCCCTTTCCACAGAGGCCCCCAGGGTGTCCCCTGAACCCTGAGGAATGGAGGGTAATGGGCTGGGGGCGGCCCCGGGCAGGCCCTAGAGGAGCAACGATGCCCCCACCCTTCTCTTCCCCACCAGTCTGTGGGCATAGGGAGGACCGTTCTCTTCTAGGCTGAGCCCTGTGTCTGGTCTGTTCTCAGCCCTCAGCCCTGGGACTCTCTGCAGCTCCTGCACAGCCCTTGGCAAAACTGCCTCCTGCCCTGTCTTTGGGGCCAGGGGACTGGTCTCTGCCTGCTCCTGCTGTCCCTCGTGTTCTCCTGCCCCTACCTGAGGGCACCCCGCAAGCTCTGTATTTGGAGACAG